>NW_009620578.1:0-17195 GCF_000690535.1 Cariama cristata | reverse complement strand
TTTTTATCTCAACCCATGAGTTTTCTCCCCATCCTGCTGGAGGGGACTGAATGAGCGGCTGTGTGTTGATCAGTTGCCCGCTGGGGTTAAACCATGGCACATCTCTGTATGTCTTTGCAGTAAGCTGCAGTGAGACTCTGTTCAGACCTACAATAGTCACAAAGTTATTTATAGGAACCTCCACAAGATCATTCAATCTTATTCTCATAAGTACAAAGAACTATGATTTTAACAGGATGAACTGCCTGGAAGTACCCATGTTTCTCCTTTGACTGTAGAGTATATACCTAAAATCCACAGAGTCAAAATCAGGTGAGGTTAATGCTTTGATGACATTGAGGTAGAAATGATGAGCATTGAATTTGCTGTATTAGTTCTTCCACAGATGAGATCTACAATGGGTAAATGAAATGAAAGCATAGAACAACGCTTAATATGCAAAGTATCCAAAAAATCCCCATCAATGTCTTTTATCTTTGCTTTCATGCATATTCCCAGCTCCTAAATGCTAAGTGGCACCATGGGACTACTTATGCTTTAAAGTGCATGCTCAGTTCCAGTATGCACGGTCAGCACTCCAGTTTCCATTTTCAGCACATTTCAAAAGATGTGAACTGGCTGAATTAAACCCACACCATAACGATCTGAAATCTGGTATATCAGGAATGTGTGAAATCCCTAGATTTCTGCTCAGCTCAGAAAAGGGAGTCAGAGCTCTCAAAGTTCTATTCCACCCCAGTGCAATTGTGCTGAAATAGATGGATAGGGAGACATGCTCTTCCATCTTTCTAAATAACTTTTGTGAAATCAGCTGGTAGTCTCAATTAGTGTCCCAATCAAATGTCCAGCACCAGAAAAATTCCCATTACGACTGACAAAGTTCTTGCAACATGGAGGCTTCCTCCTTACCTGTCACGTCTGACTGCAACACCTCCAAGACTAGTCTGAAGCTGTTGGCTACAGCATTTAACCTCAATGCTTTCACTGTTATTGTACCATGTATGCATTTATGTATGTACATTTGCATGTATAAATATATCTCCCTCTGACATCATTTATAGGCCCTAAAAATCCTTTCTGGTCTGCTGTTTTTGTTGTTTGTATACTACTGAACAACATCTTTGTAGAAGTAAATCTCAGCACAAAAATAGCATATTTAATGACTCAAAGGGGTTTTCTGTAACAGATGGATTCCAATATGATATTAGTTTACTAAGCACGGTTTGTATCTCTAAGAATTTCAACTTGGCTTAAGCAGAATATAGATTTTTCTAAGATAGGGTTGACGAGATTTTTTGTGAACATTGCTGTGTCCTTCAGGCTTGAAATTCAGCAGTGATCTTACCACTGTTTATTTTGCCAGACAACTGGCACAACCACACTGTCAATGACCCCCCTTTGCTTGTGCAGGCTTTTATGTTGTAGCTGGGTGAGCTGTGAAAAATCCTCCCCAGGGCTCTCATCCATCTCTTACTTTTAGCCTTTATTCCAGAAACTGAGGTGGCTAAAGATCTTTGTTTTCATTCTTTCAGACTTGAAATCACCAGTGGATATTATCTCTGGGACACACAATCTGCAGAAACTTTGTGCTTGGTGGTCGTTACACTTCAAGAAACAAAAAAATAATTTCTGACTTTGCAGCAGATTAAAAACATATTACTGAGTTCAGGAATAGCATAGCTTGGGCACAAAAACTCCAGTGACAATTGCAAGAGAAATAAAATATGTACTTAATCATCCAGGCAGCCTTGCCGAGTTCAACTGATTTTTGATTAAGCAGAACAGACAGATAAACAGAACTAACATTGTCCTTCCAATCAGTGGCCTCTGCATGAAATCAATTCTTCTGTATTACACTGGAGTTAAAAGGCCTTTATCAAGAGAAAATTCTTATTTCATGAAAGACCTACTGTGCTTGTGTTATTCACAACGTATTTCACAATTCTTGCCGTTTAAATCACGGACATTTTGCAGACATAGGAGGGTTGTTATTATTTTTTTCTCACAATTGCTTTTCCTGTTGCTTCTAATATAACATCCATTGTAAATACACTCAATGGGTCGATTTCACTCCCACTTATAAAGTCCACTTAATCTTCCTAGGCTCCGTGAAAAGCTTTTTGGTTTGGTAATAATGCAGGAACATTTTTTAAGAAAAAGTTTCAAGAAGAGGATTTTTTTTTTGTTTTTAATTAAGGTTTTACACAGGATAAACATCATTCTCAATGACAGCCTGCCCAATCCCTATGCTTTATATTAAGGAATGTGCAAAGGACTTTGAAATTGTGCATAAAGGATGAAGAGGTTGAATGTTAGTCCCAGAATTTGTGTGGATGTGTGAAAACTGACAGGAGTTCCTTTCTCATTTCTGTGGAAAACTCCACAGAAGTTCAATTGCCAGGAGTCAATGACCTCAAAAGTTTAAAGAGTCCATCAAAGCATTTTTTCCTTTCTATATTATTCAGGAAGAATAAATATCCCACTTCCATATGTCACCAATGCACCTAAGGTGACCTGTAACTTTGTGAAAACCACTTCCCTATATTTTGAAAACCTGTAAAACACACTTCACATAGTTGCAGAATCTCAGCTGCACTTTAAAAAGTCTTCTTTTTTTGCCACATACCTTTTTTTTGTTGGTAGGACAAATGTAGAAATTGTCAATAACAGTGGCAATCCCAGGCTGTAGATTCAACTTTGTGTATAACGTCCCAAAATCTGAGGATCTGAAAGAAATCAAACATCTGTAAGTGCTCTCTTCTAAAGGCTTTGGTGTTGAAACTCTGCAAAAAAACCCCACTTTGTAGCACTAACTATCCATTCTTAATGCTTCTCTGCCATCCTTTTGTTCTTTTCAGTGCTCATTAGCTACTAAAAGAAACCTGCCACTATTAAGATTATTTTTCTAGGTTTGAAAAAACATGGCTAGTTCTGTCTGTATTTTGCAGTTCTGTGCAATGCTAGTTTTCATCCTGACAATGCCCTGTGAAGTGACAGAAGCCCAACACATATACCTTTCCATCATCACCCACAAGGTGGGAAAAAAGAGCTAAGCCAAGCAAAGGCTCATTGGCAAGTACTAACAGCACCTCCTTGGCTATGCAGAAAAAGAAGAGCTGACTTCAGAGCCTGGTGTTGCATAACAGAACAATTTGGCCTGAGGTCTGGAAGACTCACAATGGATCTCTACCAGAGTTTGTACTTGATAAAAGTATCCATCCACTCCTCCAGCTTTTTTTCAGAAGATGGCTAAATTTTGAATGAATAAAAACAAAGTCAGTACTTGGCCATCAGTATATTGTACACACAAATCTATGAATATTTCAAACATGGGCACTCTGTAAAAATTGTTTTGTGTTCCCAAAAAACCTACAGTGAAAAACGGCATCTGTGCTATGCACCTGTATTGGCAATGTCTAGTATAAAAAGAACGTACAAGTAAAATGTTAGTACAGGAAAATGTTAGACAGTCATACTCAAAGCAAGTCACATCCAAAATTAAATCACTCTGGATGAAGCCTCATTTGTTCTATAGAGGATCAAATTGCACCATAAGGTCTCTCCATATTTACAGTTTTTCCTTTTGCATTTGGAAGGGGGCTCAGACACATCTAAGGCACCTGTCCCTTCTTCACCAAGAAGCCCTCCCTAGGACAGGTGGTTGATGGGAGGACTTGCACTCTACACTCCCTTTTTTTCACTGGAATAACCATCTCCTTTAACAAACAGGGATGAAGGTGCCCTGCCCGGTACCTCTGCATTATTCAAACAGTTGGGAACATGCAACAGCTCTCATGTCCAAGAGAACCAAGATACGACCTCTGTCCCTCGCAGTGTGATGCTGAGGACTGCCTATGCAGTGATTTCTGCCTTATAGCCCCATTCTACCACATTCATTGCTTCCCAGTGGGCTCTGTTGTCTCATACTCCTCACCCAGGCGAGTCACTGCTCAAAACAGTAAGAACATGACCGAGTACAGCAAAAGAGAACAGTGAGAAACCAAATTCCTGGCTGAGTGTGTACACCTTGAAATGTGGCCCGCAGCCTGAGGTCTCCTCCAAGCCATGTGAGGCAGAAAGGTCCCCAAGGGGCTGGTGCCTGCCAGAGGCTGCCAGGAGCACTGTATGCCCACCCTCCAGTTGCCCGTGTCCCAGTCCCAATGAGGATGTCACTTAAGTCAGAGGGCGTGTGGTACGAAGCCAGAGGTGGCTACTTTGCTTTCACACATCCAGCTTTCCACGTGACACGAGAACTTTCAGCTGTGCTTGTGGAGCAGTTTTCTACGTCTTTGGCATCATCAAGCATACTGGGCAGAGAATGACAAGCCTGGATCAGGTCCTAAGGGGCACCAAGTAAAGAAGCGTTCATATTTACCTTGCTTTTCTTCCCTCTCTACTCGTCAAAAAATGACTGGGCATAAGCCTATGACACACAGACCACACTCATAGCCTAAAGTTGAGAGTTTATCTGTTTTATAGCGACATCTGAATGGATTTGATCTGAGTTTTTTTCCCCCATAATGTTGCTTTGCCTGCAGATACACAGCAATGCATTACGAAAGTTAATGGAATCATACCAATTCAGTTTTGACAAATAATTATGTAGAATACATACAATTTCACTGTGCTGGGTATTCAGCACCAAGATAATTAAAATTCTAAAGGGAATAGGATGGACAGTGCTAAACCTAATTTGCCAGAGGTGTTTGACAGAAAAGAAATTAAAGCAGACTAAAATACTGACTTCAGCCAGATGTAATGAAATCATGCAGAACAAGTGTGTGTGACAAAACCAGAACCTAGTCTATTCTCTTTGAGGAAAGAATATCAGGTCAGTGGCTTGCCCAGTAATAACAACCTGTAATAATTTTTTGAACCTTAAAGATGATCCAGTTTACTTTGAAAAGGCAGTTCCAGGATACAATGGGACCACTGGAGAGCGGACGCTGCAGGAGGGTCGGTGGCAGCAACTGTAACAAGGTATGAAAAGAGTATAGGCAGGAAGCTCAAAGAGAATAAGCCATTTAAAAGATAAAAAGTTCCAGTCTAAAACTTCCTCTTCTAATTCTCATGACTTACAAAAAGTACTACAAGAAAAGAATAAAGTTGTAACAAAAAGAGTATGCTAAGGTAACTATGGTATTTTCAGACAAAGGTAGAAAAACTTTATAATCAAACATCTTCTATTTTCTGGTACAAATTAGCTATCTCAAGGGGAAAAAAAAAAAAATCCAATTCCAACCTGAGCCAACAGGCTAATGCATATCCATAAAGGTACACCATGCCTAAGCAGGAAGACCCGGATTGGCAGAAGATCTGTGGATCTATGGAGAAATTTATTCAGACTCCTAAGTCTTTTTTACCTTAACCCAGCCTTGAGGGAGCCCAGGAATGTCAGCTACTCTTTGAGACATTTACACACAAGAGGACATAGTTCAAGGATACCATTCAAGGGAAGCACTGTCCACAATAATTGGTTTTCCAAATCTGCTATAATGCAGAGAAAACAGGTCACCACAATCTTTTCACTTGAGATATAAATTCCAAGTTCCTGACTCTGCATGTATAAAGAATTAACATTTTGTAGCCCACAGCTAGAACAGAATTCCCTTTAATGGCACTACTGGGCTACAGACAGGGTTAGGGAGGATGAATTTTGGGACCTCAGTGCATGCCTATTTCAAGAATATATCAAGAAGAAGCACAAAATGTGTTTTGTACCAAATTCAGGACAGCAGGAGCCCTTTATGCTGTTCCAGACATAAAGAGATTTTTTTGTGTGTGTTAAAACCCAAACTAATGCTGTGTCAGAAGTGTTAAGCAGAGGGAAAAAAAAAAAAAAACAAAACACCACCACAAATGAACCACCTGTGTTTATCAGGATAAATATATTCTCTTTCCTCCCTAAAAATTCATAAAAAGGTATTTCAAGGTATAATGGAAAGAGGATACACACATACCTGATAAGAAGAGTAAAACATCCTTCCATAGCATGGTTTATTTGCAGTGGTAGCACATCAGCAGAACTCCATAAACCACAGCAAGAAATATAAAGTCTGATTTCTTAAAGATGGACCTGACCTGTAGTTCTGAGTGATCTGGATGCAGTTAGTGAGCCTTTTGGCTTTCTGTGAGACATTCCAGGGGATACAGCAAGCTATCCACAAGCTACTTCCTGCTGCTGCTTATCCACCTGTGGACTACAGGCTACAGATTGTATGGGTGTTTCTTATTAGATCAAAACTCAGTGGAGGACTTGTAGGAAAAAAGGAAACATATCTTCCAGTATTCGGGTGACGGGCCACTCAAGAGTGGTAGAACCATAGGATGCTGGAATGACATGATTACCCATGTACTGATGCAGACATCACACAACCTATGTCTGACAGGGCTTGTGGCTGGGTAATAGTTTCTTTGAAAGTGTGCACATCTGTTGAAATATGTGCCTTTTTTTTTTTCTTTAATGAAAGATCATTGTCACTGTAACAACAGCATGCTCAAATAACAATCATTAAAATCATACAATGATATTACAGCACAGACAGAATTATGTCTTTTTAGCTTGTTTTAATACTGTGAGCTCAAACGATAGTTGTGATAACTTCCAGGTGGTATAGAAATGCACTATGATGAAACAAAACTTCCAAAGCTCCTAAACTCTGAGGAAATTTGGGTCTCATCCTTAAAAATGTAACTTTTTTATATTTGAGCTAAAATAAATATATACCTAGTGTAATTTGGAACTGTACCTAAATGCTGAGTCTGGACATCTTCCAACAGAAATATTGAGAAAGAAGAAGAAATTTAACAGATACGAAAAGAGACACAAACTGAATGTTTGCCTGTCTAAACTTCACTATCATTATACAGCTCTCCACTGATGACTCACACCTATGATTCAGTATTGCTCATTGTTTGTTGTTTTTCCAGATTATATCTACAAGCATATATTAAAATATATAGATAAAAAACATTAAAACGTATATAGTAAGATGCTAATGAAAATTTTTAGAGAGAAGAAAATTTAATACTCAAAGCACATGTCAACTGCAAATGCTTCCTTCCTTGTTTTCTTTTATTTTCAATGAATTGAAGAGATGCACTGGAAAGGGAACAGTTGGAATAATTAACACTCATGTTCATCGGATTTCCTCTACCATTTCTTCTTGAAGGCTAACTTAAGCTCCATTCTAGCCAAATGAGCCATATCGTACAAGCCCTATTAATTGAAAATCCTAGAAGACAACAGTAAAGAGATTTCAAAAGACTCAAGGATTACTTAACTAGTGAAACAAAAAGAAAGCCTTTGGGAAAAAACATACGAAAAATCTGCTGGTTTAGTTTATTGATAAATTGTTGAAAATAAACATTCAGTTGAGAGACCTGTTACAGAATCAAGGAAGAGTGGATCTCTGACACTCACTAGACTTCTTCCCACATAATTTTTTCCAGACTGTATTGCAAATGTCTTCTTGCCCTCCCCTCCCTTTTGTCAGCGGAATGATCCAGTGTTTACACCATGAACATTAAAGTATGAGAGAAATTCATTCAGGTTCTTGCTCTATCACAGACTTATGTCTAACACCAGGATTTCCTTTGTGTTCTATTCCCTCACCTGAAAAACAGAGACAATGCTATCTCCTACACCTCAAATGTCTGTAAGGAAGATAGATATCTATAGGACAGTAGAGTAATGAAGAGCTGGCTGATGGACTATGTAAAACAGATATATCAGAAGTGTCAGGACAAACCTACTGAAAAGGAAGTAACCCAAGGAATATCATTAAAGAAGTGGTACACTGATGTATCTTCTTTACTTAAACAGCACAGAAGACTTCAAGGGCTCTTAGACGTACAAAGTGGAAATTGCAGAGACTTTGGTTAGCTTCATAAAATCTTTTTACAAACACATTGTAAAATTGGGTTCCAACACCTGACTCATGTATTGAGCAATCTGTGCAGATTAAAGTTTCTTTAAAGGCTGTAGAAGAGTATGACTCCTAGCAACCCAATTAACAGATTAGTCATCAGCTATCAGCTCTTCTAGAGTACTTTCTGAAAGCACCTCTCTCTCTGCTTTCCAGAAAAGTAGAGCCTTTTTTAAGTTACATATTTTTCCTCTCAAAAACAGAAATATAGAAATGTTTCTTCCTCAATCCAGTTTTACACTAAAGAATTAATGTCATAGGCAAGAGCTGACAGATAAACAGTTTAGCAACTTCACATTTAGGCAATACAGAGTTTACCTTTTTTTCCAAAAGCACTATGAAGATGAGTGCATCCTGGTTTTACTTACCAATCCATTACTGATAATATATATTGAACACATATGCTGATAACATAGATATTTTTAAGAACTGTGGGTTATCACAGCAGCCTTTTTAGCTTAAGTAACCTGCTCTGTAATGCTTTGATGAGTACAGAACATGGCACAACTCTGCATTTATAGAATTATAGAGATTCCCTCCCATTTTTACAGGTATTTTGTGCACATGAAGAGCCCTACAGTCTTGGTCACTCCATGGGAGCACAATAAGGGACAGGCGGCCACTCATAGTGGCTTTTCAGTGACCTGTATATATATATTTGATTGTAAAATACTGACCTAAAAAAAAATCCATAGAAAAAATCCCAAATTAAAACAAAACACTGACAGACACATTCATATAGAGTGAGAACTCAAGGAGGATCAAAACATCACAAATTCGAGAACTGGACTTTTATTCAATGCATGAAATATACCCAATTCAACTGGCTGCACTAAGAGGGAAAATCAGTCCTCCGAAGCCGAAAATAAAAGCAAGGATTACCCTGCTAGGTGACTTTAGGGAGTTAGATCCTTCCTTAGGAACTATGGTTACTAACTTCACAGTGAGGAACAGGACACAGCCTTATTTTGCAACGTACTTAATCACAGAAGACAAATGCTAAACGATGCTGCATGTTGGCTTCTCCCCTGAGGGTTTGGCACCCACCTCCCCTGATGCTACCTGGTACCTGGGCTGACTGTGCCGCATACTTGCATGCCAGGCTACAACCTTCTATCCTGATGGTGCAATTACCTTTGCAGAAAGTGTTTTGAAGCCCACATTTTCCAGGAACTGGCCTGTCTCGGAGCTGTCTGGACACAAGTCTTCACATGGTACAGGAACCATTAATGTTTTCTTATGAGGGAACATGGAAAGTGATAAACAGAGCTCTCTGTGTGGATGGGGGTGTTACTTGGTGCAGAAATTCAAGGTATCTAATGTGTACTTCTGTACTGTATCATATTTTTCCTTACTTCTATCATGCATTTATCATGTACTGCTTTTGGTTAATTGCTTAATCTGTACAATATACACACACACATTTAAACTCCAATAGTTAGCAGCACTGTGTCTTTAGAATATACTATATATCTTTCAGTGCTGTATTTAAACATTCCTACTCTGCTTAGTCTCACTGTACACCACCACAGTTATCTTTTGCAGCCCTTCATTAGTCCTTCAATATAATACAAACATCCTGCTCATTAGCCTATAATCGCGCTGCTTATCAGTTACATTTTCAAGCTCCTCATTACTTTGCTGCACAGCTCCAATAATTAGCCTTTATATTTTACAGACCCACAAAACGTTGCATTAGCTTCTATTAGCTGCAGCCATCACCTTTTCTCCCAGAAGCTGTTAGTTTAGGTAAGACATCTATTCTGAAACTACTGCCTTGGTGCATTAATTCCATCACCAGCACACAGCACTCGCTGATGGCACATCTTGGAAGGTACAGCCTGTAGCCATGCTTGCAGTACACAGATATTTGTGATGAATCCATTCAACCATGAAACAAGCAGTGTCACAGTGACAAAGCAGACAAGACACTGCCAGGAAGACAGGGTTATGTCTCACTTTTGTAAAAAGTACAAGCTCTGTATTATTTCTTCCTTCTCAGCTTTGCAGCCCAGGCAGGGCTGGGGCAGGCAGTGGAGCACACAGCCCTTGAGGTGCAGTCACGAAACACAGCTGGGCCCGGGGACACTTTAGAAATTCCCCACCATCATTCCACCCCAGCCACTTGCTCCTGTTAAAAACAAAACAACTGAAATGATCCACATTCAGTTTAATGGTTTTGAAGACTTGCTTTTAAGAATTTCAGTAATCCTGTTTACAACTCAGTCCCACAAACAGTTATAGTGACCTAAATAAGGCAGTAGAAAATGAGAATGAAATTGTGGGAAATAGGGAAAGATCAATTTCTTACCACTATTTCTTCATTGAATTCAATGTACCATGTAACTAACCGTTAGCGCACAAGCATTTATTCTAAGAAACAGTCCTATGTAGATTTAGTTTCAGCAGCTGCAAATCCAGCATTGCATTAGTAGGTCTCATCAAGGAATGGAGTATATCATGGAGTGTTTGAGGGGTTTGCTACTGAGAGACAGCTCTGGCATATTAGAAACATAAATAAAATACCATAACTGATAACTCACACAGTGCTACAAAAATGATGAACATTAATTTGTGGGGGGTTGTACCACAAAAATGCCAGCTGGATTACAGTACAGGAAGAATTTTACTGTTAGGTGTATATTTTTTAATAAAAAGGCTTTCCTTCATAAGCTCAATTTATTATTTCTGAAAGTACTATGTTGGAAAAAAACACAGTGGCTTCACTTAACTATTCAATTACTACCTACAAAAGAAATGAATACTTCGCTTCCTATATAGTGTTAACCTCCTTCCACCAATTTGAACAACAATCTTTGAAAAAAAGGTGTGTTTGTTGAAAATTTAGGGAAAAGAAAAAAGAAAGGAAAGCCTTTGGTGCTAAAATGCAATTTTCCAAAATTACACTTACTAACTACATTGCCAGAAGAAGAAACATCCTTATGTCACTTCCAGTATGACTCTTCTTTTACAAGTGCTGTGATTGGAAATGAGTAATTACAAAGGAAAAGTTCTCATCTCACATCCTTGTGTTCTTTGGGGGAAGGGGATGGTTTAAGAACATTTTCTTGAGGTTTGCAAGGAACATTAAAATTCTGCACCATGGAAAAATGCTAGGCATTTCCCACAGCCCAGGGTTTTTATTTAATCCACTGCCCACAGCTGAAATATTTTTGAAACAACTTTATTCTCAGTGAGGCAGCTCCTTGGAAGGCAAGGATGTTAGGATGTATGAGAAGAGAGAATTTGGCCTTGTGCTTTCTGACCAGAACAGCAAGTTTTCTTGTAATCACTGGATAGATCTGGCTGCAACAAGAACATTTACAAAATTAAAAAAGAACTGATAATAATTTAATAAATTGTATGTGCACATTCACATGTGATTAGGTATTCCCCTAGTAACAGGCTCTGCCAACTATAATAGTCAGCTACTTAACTTTTCAGTAAGTGGAACTCTTCTCTAACTCCATTTGCAGAAGTTTTTGCTTTTGCTGCTGAAGTGCTGACCTCGACTTTATGATTGCGCTCGGGGACATGGGAGGGGGGAGTGAATTATATGGCCAGGTTGTAGCACTTTATAAAAAGGTAAATGAAGTCAATGTTTTGTCAGTAATTTGACTGTGGTACTCTGCACCTGAAGCCAAATGCTTGGCAGAACTAAGGGACTAACTGGATATTTTTATAAAGAACAAAAATATCCTACACAGTAAGTAAATACAGATAAATAGACTCTAGAAGGTATCACACCTTATGCTGAGTGTATTAGAGACCCATCAACTGCCCCACGGTTGTCTGTTGTGGGTTTTCTGCCATGCTTCTCCGAAACTGCTAGTAGACACCACAGATGGAGGCTGGGCAGTGCTCAGGTGCAGCACAAGTTCATCCAGGACATTAGTTCCTGTGTCTCCAGTGTTAAAGGAGTGATTATTCTAGTTATTACAATTGCATCAGGAACAAAACTTTAAAAGGAATTTTAAGACATCATTTTGAATTCCTCTCCTGCAACAGAAGTTCACTGTCCGTTTTGAAAACATTGCCTGCCTCACTCACATGTGCCCATGAACAAGGTTGCCATGATGTGTTTGAAGTCATGAAAATATTCAGACAGTTAAACAAGATCAGGTTTTCCTAACAGCCTTTAAAATCACCATGTGTCTGTGCCACCTGCACTGGCAGTTTGCAGAACAGGGTTGGAAAGCCTGCAGTTAGGGACGGGAGGAGGCACACCTGAGGGTGATGCAGTAACCCAGGCGACCACGGGAGTTCAGATGCTCACAACCACATCAGCAGGATTTTTTTCTGTTACTTGCTAATGACTCCAGTTGTAATCTCCTAATAGCCTTCTACAATTGCTGAAGCTTTATTTTGTTTAGAGACTTAAGCAGCCAAATTTCCCTTGCAGTCATTCTCCTGTAACTGCAGTGACACCTGGGGAGGGCTGAGCCCATCAGCTGTAGTTTGGCCTGCTGTTGAACTTGGCAAGCTAGCAGCACATAAAGCCCCAGCAGATGTTTCTGCTTTTATAGCAGCTCTTCCAAACCCTTGGCCAGACATAAATCCAAAATAGATCCAGAAAAGAGACAAACAGTGCCACCGTCATGGCTCTTAAAATTAGGAGGCAGAACCAGCCTTTTCTGCAGGACTCTGAGAGACCATTAGCAGCAGAAGGTGCCGTGAAGTGTTCCCATAAATTATGCTGACAGATTACGAGGGCCAGCCGCAGGAAATGCAGCACATTTTGCACTGTGTTGCAGTTTGCTAGGAAACAGAATCCTAAGACAAATACACGCATTTACATAGGAGTTTCCAAACTGAGCAGATCACGCTTCATAGCAACAAGTACAGGAAGCAGGCAGGTTTATGGCCATCAACACTTTCACATGGATCTACGGCGCTTCCACACCATGGTAATTAATGTTCTAAAAATAAAACAGTAAGGAGATGATCCTTGGTAGAAGTCTTCTGTATACATGCCACGCTAGATCTATTTTGTAAAAAGAAAGTCACACTAAGAGTCTGTTCACAGCTGACACTGTGCTTTATAGGGGAGAGGGCTGATATATACCAGGGTGACATGCTAACACGTTCGTTCACTTGATGATGACTAACTGCTCTTAATGGAAGCTTGGTCCACTATAAATTGTTGCCATGTAATTTCAAATGCAAGTGAAAACAACCCCCACAGAATAAGAATAGTTCTCTACATTCAAAATAACATAAAGTACTTAAGGAGCCAAAAACTTCAATCACATTCTTGTCTGACATTAAGGGAGACTAGAAAGAGAAAAAAGTGACCCAGCGCCTAAAAAGGAGTGCTTTTTGTAGGATTGAAGGTTATTACATTTTCTGCTGCTTCCCCTGGCATCTACTATTCAAGCTCAGATGAAGCTGCCAGCAGAGGATGCAGCTCTGCAGGTCTGGGCCTGCTGGGACATCTGGGGTCTCTCATTGAGGCTGGGACAGCAGGAGATGGGCTCCCTCCTTGCAGGAGCCTTGTGGTGGTGGAAGATCTGGGTCACCGAGTGAAGAGCTGCAGGTGGAGGTCAGCAGACTTCCCAACTTCTGAGATGATGGGAAAGAGATTCATGGGATGATGACAGTAAGTTTGTAGATGATACAAAACCACAAGGAGTGGTTGATACATCAGTTATATATCTTATGGAGGTTTGGGCAAACAGGAATCTCATGAATCTCAACAAATGGAGGTGCAAAGTCCTGCAGCTGGAGAGGAATAACCCTATGCAACAGTACATACTAGAGGCCAACAGGCTGGAAAGCAGCTTTGCAGTAAAGGCCCTGGGGGTCCTGGTGGCCATCAAATTGAACATAAGCCAGCAACGTGCCCTTGCAGCAAAGGTGGCCAACATTTTCTCAGGCTGCATCAGGAAGACCATTGCCAGCAGGCCAAGGGAGGTGATCCTTCCCACTCAGCACTGGTGAGACACATTTGCAGCACTGTGGCCCCTCAGCACGAGAGAGGCATGCACATATTGGAGTAGGCCCAGCAAAGAGCCACAAAGATTGTTAGAGACTGGAGCGTCTACCACGTAGGGCAAGGCTGAGAGAGCCAGGACTGTCCACCTGGAGAACAGAAGGCTCAGGGGAAACCTTATCAATGTGTATAAATACCTGATGGGAGGGACTAAAGATGGAACCAGACTCTTCTTGGCAGTGCCCAGTGACAAGACAAGAAGCAATGAGCACAAAGTGAAATACATTAAACTCCATTTAAACATAAGAAAAAAATCTTTTTTACCATAAGTGTGGTTGAACACTGGAACAGGTTGCCCATAGAGATTGTGGAATCTCCATCCTTGGAGATACTTAAAACTCAACTGGACAAGGTCTAAAGCACTGTGCTTTCAGCAAAGGGGCTGGATTCAAAGATGTCAAGAGTTCCCTTCCAACCAATCAATTTGTGATTCTGCAGTTACTGAAAATTAGGTATCATGATTTGTCTTTGTTGAAGATCCTGTGTAACAAAAATAATTTTCTGTAGACAACCAACACAATTAGAGCATCATCAAGTCACAGAAGGAACTTAGCTGAATATTTTCTAGGAAGTCCATAACTTCACATAAAGTCTAAAACCAAAATCTTTGTCATTTTGTTTTGTCTTCAAAGTTCAGTGGACTCAGAACTCTGCCTGGAGTCTGCTTGTGCCAAAGTGCCCAACTGTGCAGCAGTGTTGGTTAAGCCAACAAGATACCCTCACACTTACAGATAAGCAAAGTACCTACAACATAAGGCCTCCAGAATCTTTAGATATGAAATGTGAAATTATAGTTGTATCCCAAACTCTACATTTGCAGTTTGAAAGGTGGCAGAGAAGCATTTTATCTACATTTCTTTCTGCAGTCATATAACCATGTCTTATTCAACTGTCCAAAGCAGTCAAGCTTATATGAAAAAAAAATGTGTTTTTGCCCAATGAAAGCTTTTTTTTTTTCTTTCCTGCTGTTGTTGATTCCACTCAAAACCACCATTTGAGGGAATTTAACCTATGAAAGCTTTGGCAAACCTTTTGATATATGTGGTCAAGCCTCTAGTTCACAGCAAAAGTCCAGCACAACACCACTGCTCTACAAAAAAATGTACAGGTCCCAAATGCTGGCCAGTAGTCCCACCAGGCATATTTCATTAAGTACCTTTTATACACGACTCGGAAACCAGCTTGACCTTACACCGATAAAAAGAAAACCAACATGCCAGTGTTTGGGGAGAAACTAAGATACATTTGGTGTTCTTACTTCCAAATTACAACCACTCCAAGGCAATCTTTTTCACAGAAATCAAGACTCCAGCTATCATTGGAGAAAGCAAAAGGAGGGTGGTTAGGAGGAGTCACTCAATGCAATGCCTATTGCCCCACATTTGTGAGTCATCCCATCAAACACAACAGACCACAGTCTGCCCTCCTCCTCTCAGCTTCAAACAATAAAGCAAATTTACGCGTAAATGTATCTTGTGTTCAGACTTGATCAGACTGGATCTCCAGATATGAACTGACTTTTTTTTTCTTTTTACTGAGATAAACTCTCATTATCAACCTGAGAAGATAATGACCAAGTGAAAAATCTTCACAATATATCTTAAAAACACATGTAACATCTTGACTGTTGAATGCATCTGAAGTCCTTTCACATGTAGGTATTTTATATTTTCTCTAATTTTTAATATTCTGTGCTAATAAAAATGAGAGATTTGAGTCTTAATTTTGTTGTTCCTTTACATTTACTTAGTAGATAAAGGGAATTCCTTCTTCCAGAGCCATCTGTCTAACTTTAGACAGTGTCCTACTATTAAACTGGTAGACTGGCTGTATTTAACATTACCACTGATTAACCTGTCTGTAACATTTAACCCTGTAGAATAAATGCCAGATAAGATTTAAGGAAATGAAACACAGTGGTACCACAGGGCAGGCTAAGAAGTTCCAAAAACTTTCCGCAGAAAGTTAGAGGAAAATTACTTAGGTTCTGAGTTGTATATTTGCCGAATTAATTGACAGTGAAGCTTGCATGCTCATACAAAAGAGTACTGAATAACCAAAATAAAATTGTTTTTAATGGATGTAAATAACCATCCTTGAATTACCAGTACTAAACCTGATCATTCTTAAATGAAATTTAATAATCTTGCTTATTATAGTTACATTAATATATCTTGTTCAGAGAGTTTGGGCATAACATTTTTTCAATTTCTGAATTTCAGAAGTTTTAAAGTGCAGAAGAGGTTCTCCTACAGGAGACAACCATATTTCCAGACCATATATAATAGTTGTTCATCATTAACTACAAGTCCGAGGATACCTAAATGGACGTCATGCACATATATTTTCCAAGACACTATTTTCTCATGTTCTGATCTCTTTTCTTTATTAAGAAGTTGCTAGTAAAACTGATTGATGGGTAGTCTTATTGTACCAGGAGGACTTGTCATTCAACTCTTTGACCTTGTCTTCACACTAACAGTCAAGTGTCTTTGAAATCTGTTTACTTCAAAATTTACAAGAGTATTAATGACAGGATGTCAGCACTTCTCAGGTTTGAAAAGATCTAATAATAGTAAATGAGTTTGGACAGTAGGGTCATCTGTAATATACTTTAAGAAAGAGAGACAAATTTAATTATTCGACCTTATGATTAAAGACAAGTAAAACAATTCTTAAACCACTTTTTATTCTTTGGTTGTTTTCATTGAAGAAAATTCTTTATTTTTTTGAGGACAACATAGACCAGATTATGTGAGATCAAGAAAAAAGCTATACTGTCAAATAAAGGACTTGACTTGACAGACGCGACACCCTTTCCAGAAACAGCTACAGAATCCAAAAACCTTAGTCACCTCTGTCCTGGTTTCGGTGGGGAGAGAATTAATTTTCTTCCTAGTAGCTGGTATAGTGCTGTGGTTTTGGATTTAGTGTGAGAATAATGTTGATAACACACTGATGTTTTAGCTGTTGCTAAGTAGTGCTTACTCTAAGCCAAGGACTTTTCAGTTTCCCATGCTCTGCCAGTGAGGAGGTGCACAAGAAGCTGGGAGGGAGCATAGCCAGGACAGCTGACTCGAACTGGTCAAAGGAATATTCTGTACCCAGCGTATAAACTGGGGGGAGTTGGTCAGGAGGCACCTGTTGCTGCTCAGGGATGAGATGGGCATCAATCAGTGGGTGGTGAGCAATTGCACTGTGCATCACTTGTTTTTCTTGCGTTTTATTCCTCTTTCTCTTTGTTAGCTCCCTTTTCATTACAATTATTATTATTA
>NW_009620577.1:0-2166 GCF_000690535.1 Cariama cristata | reverse complement strand
CTGAATGAGCTTGGCCCACAGTACTGGACTAGTGGGTGCAATCCATTTCCCCAGCCCATCTACCTTCTCATGCCAAAAAAAGCTGCAAAGAGCATTGGAGGGCAGAAACAGCTTCACATCTTCCCTGAAATCTGAGGGAAGGAGCTGAACTGTGGCTCATTTGAGATTCCTGGGCACTAGAGACAAGCCAAGTAGACACAATCCTCCCAGCTCCTGTTTAGACTATGTATGTGCTTTGCAATCCCCATGAAAGCCAATGGATTAATTTTCGGCAACGGGAAAATATCCTCAGCTTTACTGTTTGTCTCTGGTTGCAGAGAGTGCAAAACTGCAATAATTTTGACAGGAATGAGAACCTACACTCATCTGCTTTTGCCCTACTTCCATGAACCAAGCCCTGCTCTCAGAAAAGTACTACATACCTAGCACTGATTTCAGTGAAAAAATTACTTTGAAAAGATTAACATTTTGTCATCAGCTTGCAACGTTTATCCTGAGTTAATCCTGAGTTGACAGATTTTTGTTTATTGTTCACTTTATGAATAACTTGAATCAGGTTTTGGTAAAAGCTGACTTTTCACTCTGCCTCAGAGTATGCATGGAGGACTATCACTCCAAAGTGCTTTGCTAGCAGTCTTCACACTCAGAGAAGCTGATAAAGTCAAATATAGCAACTGTTACAAGATCCAGTACTATAGTAAATTAAATCTACACATTCTAAGTACGAAGTAACAATGGGTTCTCTAGCAATTTAAAAGTGACCTGGGACATGTCAGAAGAACAAATATCTGGGTAACAGTTACTAAGACTTCAGAAGCCCACAGCAGCTTTCCTGTTATTTAAATTCAAGAAATAATTATAATTAAGCACTTTCCTTAGAATTCCTTTATCTCTATATAACACATCAAGACTTCCTCATCAATCCATTCGAATGAGCTTTCCAAAGAAGTAAACAGTACAGAGGTGGCAGAGAAAAGGCAGATCGTTGGGACATTAGGAGCTTAGCATGACAGCCTCTGTTACCTAGCCTGAAATACCAAATTTGTTAAAGTGGAGTAACATTCCACTGGTTAAAGCCGCCCTACATGGACTTTAGACTGTCAGATTATACAGATTTACAACTGTGCTGTCTCAAATGAGGAGGCCCTACAGGGGAAACTAGTCAGGATCTCATGAAAATGAGGCATAATTGAAAGGCTATTCTGTTTTGGGTTCTGGTTTTGTGGAACTGTTGCTATTGTAGACAGCAGATTTGTTCCCTTGTTTGGCCTTCCTAATGAAAGACATATTCTACCCGCACAGTCTAGTCCTGCTCCTTTAGTTCTCATGCTATAACATGAAAACCTCAGGGAAAAATAACTGAATTCAGCCACATGTTTTCAATAAATATATCATGTTACCTATTTAAAGTATGCTACCTGTATGATGTTAAACCGGGCTATTCTAAGCAAAGTGTAAAGCAAAATGTCAGTGCTAGATTTTGTCAGGATACTGTCACTTGCAGCACTCCATCACGGATGAACAGAATTGTGACTTTTTTTGGAAATTGGTTTAGATGGACACAGGAATTTTACAACGAGTTTTAAAGTCGTTTTACATGATTCCAAGATTATGGTTGGGTTTATACTCAGTTAGAGCATCACGATCAAGCTATTCTGCTAATTGGGTATACTGTCATTCATTTTTAGAAAGGATAGACACTCTTACTGAAATACAGTCTTCAAACACTAACTTTCAGTCAAAACCTAGACTGTATGCTAAACATATCAGATTTGAGTCTCAAAAGCTCATTTTAAAAAGTGCTGTTTTATTAGATATTTGAGATGAAAAAAGAACTGCTTTTCCACAGAATTTAATGTAGTATTTTGGAAAATGAGTAAACCTTGATAAAGTGTATTAATTTAACTGGCAACAAGATGTTCCTGCCTCTTTTTTTCTCCACCGCAGCACAGTCAGGTTGTAGGAACTTTCAAGGTCCAACATTTTCTTCTAAGTTCTATGAAAACAAAATCCCCAAAGATCATTTCACTCAGCCTCACTCACACACCAAAAATACCCAGCCTCACTCACACACAAAAAATAAAAAAGAAAGCCGCCAGAACAATAAGGTTGTGCCGATGCAAGCAGGACCTCAAACTTTTTTTTTTCATGTTAGAACAGCATCGC
>NW_009620576.1:0-1706 GCF_000690535.1 Cariama cristata | reverse complement strand
AGAGCCCTTCGCCTCAGTGGCTTCGAGTGAAAAAATTCTTCCTAATACCCAACCTGAACCTCCCCTCGTATAACTTGAGCTTGTTTCCTCTCGTCCTATCGCTAATTACCAGGGAGAGGAGCCCAAGCCCCACCTCACTACAACCTCCTTTCAGGTAGTTGTAGAGAGCGATCAGGTCTCCCCTCAGCCTCCTTTTCTCCAGTCTAAACAACCCCAGCTCCCTCAGCCGCTCCTCATAAGATTTGTTCTCCAGGCCCTTCACCAGCTTTGTTGTTCTTTTTGGACATGCTCCAGCAGCTCATACTTCCACTACTGCTTCCCAGTCCTTCTGCCAGATGTGAAACTTTGAGCTTAAGTGCACGTTTTACCAGAGATAAGCATGCTTGTTTTTAATTTATATACGAATTTGATATATACTATCAGAAACTGGCCAGGACATACCAAATTATTCTAGCTAAACTATATGCAATTTACCAGTAGTAGTCTTTCTGAGAACTTTATGAAGACATTGATAGCTCCAACGATTTGTTTACAATGGGATTAATTCTTGCTAATAATCCCATACACCATGTCCCATAAGGCTAAATGAAAACATACACCTCAATGACCTCTGCGTTGTACTGGTAGAGTGAGTTATTAAGACATAGGTAAGAACGGCAGCTATTTTGCATACTTTTACTTAAACCAAGGATAAAGGTCTGATAGACATCTGTATTATCATGCTAGACTTGATAAAATTACTAAAATATAAAACTGCTTTCTGTTACCTCAGGCTTCTTAAACAATTGAAACAATCTGTTTTTAAAACTGATTTCCATGCATTTTAATTATGATTGGCACATACAAAACTCCAAAGTTTGGGAGGTTTTAAGCAGATTTACTCCTCCACCCACCCCAGAAATGCAGAAATCACTACTTTAACAGACTTTTCATCTGTAATTCTAAACCTCTTAACAGTGACAAAGCAGCCCGTGCTTTTTGTAGGTTCATCATATACTCAGGGTATGACAAAACAAGGTCTTAGTATCTCAAACACGATATCCCTTAAAGAAAGACAAAAAAAAGTTCTCAGTGGCATGTCAATTAAGTCAACACATTTCATAGAATCACGTAGGTTGGAAAAAGACTCTTAGGATCATCAAGTGTAACTGTAAACCTAGCACTGCCAAGTCCAGCACCAAACCATGTCCCTAAGCACCAAGTAAATGAAATGCCTCCAGGGATGGGGAATCCACCACTCCCCAGGGCAGCCTTTCCCAGTGCTTGACAAACCTTTCGCTGAAGAAATTTTTCTAATATCCAATCTAAACCTTCCATGGTGTAACCTGAGGCCTTTCCCTCTTCTCCTATTGTTTGTTGCTTGGCAGAAGTGACCGACCCCCACCTGGCTACACCCTCCTTTCAGGTAGTTGTAGAGAGCGATCAGGTCTCCCCTCAGCCTCCTCTTCTCCAGACTAACCCCCCCCACCTCCCTCAGCCGCTCCCCATCAGACTTGTGCTCCAGACCCTTCACCACCTTCGTTGCCCTTCTCTGGACTCGCTCCGGCACCTCAAAGTCTTTCTTGTAGTGAGAGGCCCAGAACTGAACACAGGATTCAAGGTGTGGCCTCACCAGAGCCAAGTACAGAGGGACGATCACTGCCCTGGTCCTGCTGGCCACACTATTGCTGAAACCATCCAAGATGCTGTTGGTCTTCTTGGCCACC
>NW_009620575.1:46506-116699 GCF_000690535.1 Cariama cristata | reverse complement strand
AGCTTCCTCCTCCTCCTCATTCATCCATCCGTCCCCGGGGGTGAGCTTTTTGAGTGAGTCACCAGCGAGGGCACGCAATTAGACAATGTGTTGCTGTTAACTAACTTAGCAAGGCTGCTCGTTTTCGGGGCCTTCAGAAATGTTAACCTCGCGAGTTCCAGTCAGCGTGGTGGTGGTGGTGCCTGTGGGCGCGGGGGCTTTGGCTAATCCCATCTATGTTCGTGGTTTTGCGTTCCGTAGGTCGCACTGGCCAGATGTGAGCAGCAGCCTGCGAAGCGTAACCGCCAAGGGGGTATGTGGCCGGCAGCCCTGTGAAGGGGTTCCTCCGCATAAACCGATCCGCTGTGGTATTGAAGCCAAGATGCTGAGAAGCGGCCCTGCCCTCAGCCCAGGCAGCGATGCTGCCTGGTACCCGGCTGCCAGCTCGCTCCCAGCTCCGCAGCCTCCTAACCATGGGATTTCGGGTGGAAGCGCTGGATCTGGGGTTGCTTGCTGCTGGGAGCTGGCAGCGAGCAGCTCTTCCCACGTTTCACTATTGCGTCGGTTTTCTCATGGCCTGCGGTGTTGTTACACGCATTGGACCATGCCCTGTTTGTTTTGTTGTCTTGCAACTAACCTTGAAGGTGTTTTTAGAACTTTTTTTTTTTTTAATTGTAGACCTAAATTTATGTGGCAGAGACCAGGCTTTGGCCTGCAGTATGTCATATACTGTTGGGTGTTATTAATTTCTTCTTGTTGCCCTGATGCTGTGAAATGTCGGTAGTTTGTAATTTTTCTATGGAGGAAGTGGATTTTATTTATTTTGCACAAACAGGTCTGGTGGTTTATTAATAGGAATCCTGTAATATTCCTTATAGAAATTATTAGTCCTTACAGAAATTACTGGTAAATGCTAAAATGTAGGAATAACAGCTAGACCAGAAAAATACTCTGTGTAGGCTTTAAGTGGTTTTGCCACTTACTAACTATATTTTTATACCTTCTATGTACAGATCAACTGCTTACAAGTTCCTAGAAATTATACAAATGAATGCTTTGCAGTCTATGAATGCCAAGCACAATATACATGCAAAATATTTATTACTGTATATGTGAAGGGGAGGTAAGAACCTGATGTGGACAACCAAGTTTGCTGTATGGCATTAATATTAATGATTTATTGTGAGACACTTCATTTCCTAAGAGTGAATTTGTTTCAAGGTTTGCAGTGGTGTTGGTGACACACTTAAATTTTCTTTTGAAGTTTTTGATCTAACTCCCACATAATTCTCTTTCTCAGTACAGGCCTCTCTTCGCTTTGGCTTAAAGCACTGCATCCTGTGCAGTGCTAACTTACTTGGCAGGGTGCAGTGCACCCTCCCTTTTTCCCTTTTTGCCTATCTTTCTTCATTGTTGGCAAGATCCAAGAGGCATAGAAGGCAGTGTCAGTCTTTCTGTTAACTTTGGTGGACTTTGCACAGGCTTGTATTTGCATGTTACTAATGTGCAAATCAGATCTTATTTTATTTTGGTTCTTTTTTTGTTCTCTGTAATGTTGCTGTGTAGATGGGAATGTTGATGTTAAAAGTAACATTTCCAACTGTAGTAAGATTTATTTATGGTTTTCTGAAGGCCCCATCTCTATGAGTCCTGTGAAAATGTTAGTTTTCATTTAGATAAATAAATTCTTAGCTGTGATGATTCTGAAAAAAAGCTTGAGGTTTAACCAGAGTATGCTAAAAAGGCAAGAGGAAAAACTCAAAGTCATGTCTCTCAGAAGTAAACAGGAAATCCTTCTATGCTTTACTGGCATTTTACTCGTGACTTTCAAATGTATGGATTTGGAAACATTGCTTAAAGTTTAAACAGGTTTCAGTAGCCTTTAGGTTATTTGCTAAGCCTCTGAGTGCCATAGCCAACTGAATTACTCTCATGGGCTCAATTCTGAATAACATAGAATGAAGCTGTCTGAAATCTGATTAGTCAATTAGTAACTTGTCAGCATAAGCAAGCTGTAATTTAGTAAGCTACAAGTGTTTTAAGAATTACTTACATATAATACTCTAGAGCAACACTGAACATCGTTGATATTGTTACTACTGTTCTGATGTGGTGCCCTCAAGCAACGAGACCAGCTAGACAGTGTCTTTCTAGGTCATTATTCCAAGGGTGTTTTAAGGCATGAAGCCAAACCCAAGCAGTGTAATTATACTATAGAAACTAATTGAGTTGATGCTCTTGTTGCAATTGTGAAATATCCAAATGTGTACATATACGAAGTATGTAAAGAAAAGGAAACTAGTTAGGCCTATATTCTCATGGAACCAGACAGCAAGTGACTCAGTTATGAGCTTATCTGGAGCTGATCAGAAAACTGCATGTCAAAGGTACGGAAAATGATATTGATTAGATCTGTAACCTGCGTTTTGGGTACTTGGCATTTGTAGTGCTACATATAATCATCATTAATTTGAAGTAATCTTAGTAAGTGTTCATTTGCAAGCTAACACAGAATAAATTTCTGTTTATAAATAATCTTTGACTTTTCTCTACCCCTGTATTTTGCATATGTTTGAAGTATTATGTTTGATTACAATCAGACATCCACAGAGTCAACTGCAACGTTTCTAGTTCACACAGCTCCTTAAACTGTCATAGGAGAAGTAACAGTAATGGTAAAAAGAGGCTTGTATGAAAGAGGTGATTTGAAGCACCTGGGTATTGGCCTAACTCCTTGCTAGCACCTCTCAGATAAATCATAAGAATCATCAATACAGCTCTCCAGTAATTAAGTGCTGTTAAAAATCCTGTGCTTAAGTAGCGAAGAAAGATGTGTATTTTAAGTAAACAAGACTACATTGTAGCAGAAACCTATTGGACATCATCTGTGACTGTGAGATCTCTGAAAGAGGCTAGTGTCCTGAATGTTACTGACTTACTGTTACACCTGCTTAAGAGCTAATTTTAATGGTTGTAATTTAGATTGAAGCTGTGGCTGTTTTTCCTGTAGTTTTCTTTGTGTTAGGTGTTGTGCAAATAAGCAACAATGGAGGTGGACATTTTCTGCTCTAGAGAATTCAGACTTCTGATGGCAAGCCGTGATTTCAGAGAGGAGAGGAAGAGTTCAGCAACAAGAATTGGAGAAAATTCATATAATCTCAGCTATATATTTGGTTAGTCATTCTTGAGTAGGAGTTTTTGATATGTGCATTGATGCCCCAACTTGAGGGCAGCAATGGGGCAAAGTTATGAAAATCCTGATAGACCAGAATGTTCAATTAAGGTCAGGGCGGAGCTGTATTCTGAAATTATTTTAATTGTATTTCAAATGGTGAACTGAACAGCTCAGAGTGATGTGAAAGGAGGAGGAGCGATGTAATCAGTGTGGTAGGTTGGGAAGATAATGCCATCTTCAAAGGAGTTGAACAGATGAAGGCACGTGGAAGTCTAGAGGGAGAAATTATACCCAGGAAAGTATAGTTTAAAGCTAACGGTAAGAAGGAGGTGAACATGGTTGTGCTTTACAGAGTATCCAACTGCATTAGCGAAACCTTAAATTTTAAGTTACTTAAACTAAAGGTAGATGGGAACCATGATGAGTAATAGATTAGCTTGTTGGCAAATGAGCAGTAAAGCATACTGGCAGAACTAATTTGACATCTGCATATTCATATAGGAATGTTTTACACTTCAGATAAAGCAAAATACTGAGTAAGTTACAGTTTGGGGTCTGTTCATCTTTGAATACTGGAGTCAAGTATGTAAGTTCCTAATGACTTGAAGCTGTTTTTATCACAAGACTTGCAAGGACACCTTATATTTGCTTCACTGAAAGTTGTTAGTGGTTACTGCAGGAAGGTCATGGTTGCTAAATTGCATGTCTATACAATTATTAAATAATTGGTATGGAAGATTCAGAATACTACTCGAATAATGCATTTTGAAAAAAGTAATTGCCAATCCAAACAAAGTTATGGTTACAGGAGCCAGATTCTGGAAGCTATGGGAACTTTGCTGTTAGTTACAGGTTGTCTGGTCTTCACTCTGTTTTGTTAAAGCATTTTTAGGAAGGAAGAAAAAAAGTCATTGGTGCTTAATTTACAGTGCCATTAACTGCTAAGTGTGGCATGGAGTTCTGCAAAAAGTGCTGCAGGTTTAGTTTGGAGGGAGGTGGGCATATGCATTAGCTTCATTTCCCTGCTTTCTTGGTTAAAAATAAATAAAACACTTCTGGGGAAGGACAGAGGTCTGATTAGACTCGAATTAGAAACTCTGAGAGAAGTGCTTGTAAACATCTCCAGATGTGGAGGCATACCCTCATGCAAGATTAAGCTGTATGTTTCTCAGTCTCAAATAAAATAGTTACATCTGTGTATTAATAGTCTTTCAGTAGACCAGACCATTCTGTGGCCTGTTTCAGAAGAGGCTTAAATAACTGTCACGTCTAACTTATGGATGGACAAATAATAGCTTAAAATATGAGGACATGCAGAGTCATTTCAAGTAAAAATACAGCAGTTGTTACACAGAATACAGTTGGGAGGTTATGCTTTAGTCTATAGTTGGTTAGTGGCTTTTCTTTCCCTGCGAAGTCAGTGAGAGAGGGTTGTGCTTGTTTACTGCTTTAATTTAAGGTCTTTGGTAAAAGTAATGGACAAAGATACTTTCTTATGAGATGTAGAAATGAACATTAAAGATTATTTTATCTCCAGGGATGTTGAACAGGACAATTTTAAAGATTAATATCAATAAGATGCATTTTATTCTTTGGTCCAAAATCTATGCCTACATGTATTTTGAAATTTTTTTTTTTACCCTTTGTTATCAGACATGCATGTTTCTTCTGTAACTTCTAAATCGGAATGAATGACTGAGTTGCCTTATAAATGGAAAGGGGGAAATGATGTTCCGTTGTACTCCTTGTATTTGTGTGGGCTTTTCAAGTGTGTTTTGTGCCAAGAAAGATTTTTTAAAGATGAAATGCTTACTTGTCTGGGTGGTGAAAGCTGGGCTGTGCATTGACAGCTATAAGATGAATATTTCTTTTTGGTATTCACTTTAAAATAAAACTATCATAAGCATCTAGTCTATCAGGTAATAAATGGAAGCAGCAGTAGCAGATGTAATGTGTTATCCTTAGCATGAATAGTGCATGCATTCACTTTGTGATACTGTGTTAATTAATTAAAAAATGAAAGAAAGCTGAGATTGCATCCCTAGCTTTGAACAATATTATTGCATGCAGACCTGATGCAGATGTATCTCTGCCTGCCCACAGATTGCTTCTAATCCTGATTCGGTCTGGCTGTTCCTTGAAAGTTTGTGCCTTTGCTTTATCTGCTTGGCTTTTAAGAGGCTGTGTTTAGGGAATATGGAAGTTATTTATCTTATTACCTATAAGCAAAACCATTTCTTAATTGTTACACAAGAAGCTGAGTTTTTGGACCTGAACAGGTTAGAGGATGATAAAACAGCTTCATTATATGCTTTGAATCATTAAATGTTATAAAATCTAGGCCATCTGTGCATTGTGCTTATCTCAGACCCTTTTAGAGTGTTTCTAGTTCCAGCCTGCTTGAACGACTCAGGAGAACTTAAGGACTTAATAATTAGTGTTTCAGTTTTCACTTATTCCATGCTACTGGGAGAGTGAGTGATCAGCAAAACAATATATGTACTCCAGTATTTGGTTATGGGTTATTGAGTTTTTAACTTTTTTATTTTTATTTTTTTTTTAATGATTTTGAGCATGCAGTTAGAAAGCTAGTCTTGCATATGTTCAACAGGGTTTACGGCTGTGTTTTTGTTTTTTAAAAAGCAGTGCACTAACAAAAACCTGTATTTCCTGTGGTAATTAAGTTCTTACATCTCCAGTCCTAGAAGACTGTTGTCTTCTACTCTCTTGTCTGCTGGTGAGGCCATGCATGCAGTAGAATACTCAGTGGTAACAGACTAGTTAATCTAACTACTCTGAAGTAGAGGGTGTGAAAACAAAGCATTAATTTTAATTTTGTGGTAGTTCATAGTCATCTTGGCTTTTATTTCCTTCCTGTTTCGTTTGGGTTTATATAAATGAAAATATGTCAGTCTTTAGATTTTTGCATGGTTTCAGGTTATATGCAAAATGTGTTTATGAAAGACAAGAAAAGAGGGCTGATGCAGTAACCATGTTAGATGTATGTCTGATTAAATCATCATAACAGTAAATCTACTCTAATGTGTTATTTAATGTAAAATTTTATGCAAGAACACTAACTTTTGGTAATTCTGGACCTTCTTTAGCCAGTAATGGATGTCAGATAAAGTCTGTGAGAAACCACTTTTGTTTTAAACTGACCCAGTTTAGGCTTATGTCCTTATTTTTTTTGGTTTTGTTTTAATGGTTACTCTTTCACTTTTCAGTGAAAACTGTGGTAATATTAATGTTTGCTCTTCCAGACTGAGTTTAGATCAACGGTTGAGCGGATATATTCGAGGACTATATAGTGATGGTTTGGATGCACGTTTCCTAGCTCCTCATGTGACACTTTTTCACCAAAAAACATTGCCAGTATTTGAGTAGTATTTCAAAAGACAGAGTTGTTCATTGTGTATATGTGTATATTTTAAGGCTGCTTATGTATGTCCCAAATGATATGAAATAGCTTGGAGATTTGGTGTTATATGATTATGGGCTAAATGTATAGCCTGTATATTAAATTCAAATTATAGGAGCAGGAGAATTTCAGTTTTTATGTCTCTCAACTGGATCTTGAATAAATAGATGGGTTATACAGATCGCTTATGGATTGTACAAACATCAGTGTGAGTTAGTATTGCTTGGTAATTTCATAGTGGATATAGATATGAAGGATGACTATGAAATGAAAGTCTCCCAGGTATTTTACCCCAGTGAGAAGAATGGGCCTAAAGTTGACAAGAAGTGACTTAAATTTTGTTTCCCTGAACTGAGAACTCTTTTGTTCTGCTGATTCACAGGGAACAAGTACTGTTTTCTGTTGTGACTCTTTAATGTAAAAGACGTTGAGGTTACAGTAGATGCTTTTAAGTATTTCTATTAATGACTATATATATATACACCTCTTAATTGATATTTTTTATTATATATTTGATTGCAATATTTTGTTTATGGGAAAATAATTAGTAAAAGCTGGACCTGTTTAGATGGGAACTCATAATTACTAGTCCAAATAGCGTTAATCAGAAGTTATCTTCTCCTTGCTAGAGTTCATGATTAAAATGTAGCATGTTGAAATAATCTGTGACCTAATCTGAACATCTGAATTCATTTTGTGGAATATGGCAAACAGCTGCATTTCAGTTTGGAGCTAAAACAAATACAGTATATTGACCCATTGAAGATTACAGTAGGCTTTTCAGTTCCATGTTAGCTGTATTTATTGAAGAAAATTGATTTGAGAGTGCTTCTGCTTTTGAATGTTGTGTGTTTTTTTTTTTTTAATGTCCGGAAGAAAGGAAATAGAACATACGGATGATGGGACTTTGATGTGTAAAGAAGTTAATTATCTAAACCATCAAACAAAACGTGGGCTGTGGAAGTAATTATTGTAAAGGGTCTGACAAAGCCTGACAAGCTGTCGGTTTTTTATGTCAAGAAAATGCTGTACACCTGCTTGATTTGAAAGTTAAATCATTTGGTTGCAATAGGAAGACCAAGGTTTTAGTGAAGCAGTAGCTGATAAGCTTTCAGCTCTCAAACCTACTGATACTTACAGATGTACAGCCCTTCAAGTTTTTTTAATTAAACTGTTCTTGTCCACTTGGAGAGGAGGAACTTCAAAAAGTATTTACTCCAAAATAGGACATGCATGAATCACTAGTGTTATACTGTGAGGAGGCAACTGTGGAATTGTCCCATGTTTTTTGTGAATTTTGGGAGCATGCTTCATAATATCCTCACAGATAAAGCAAAATGTCTGCCATGGATATTCAAAGAAAATAGCCATATGCTTTAAATGAGGTAGTTTAAAACAAAACAAAACCTTAAAAACTTAAGTCTTTGTATGTTATTCTGTTTTTAAACTTTAAAGAACAGATGATTGGTATGTTTCAGGATTTTTTCTACAGCTGTTTTAGAAAGTATTAGCTGAGGTGTTCCCCTAGGTACTTTCTGTAGCATCTGGGCAAAATACAGAATTTACAGTGTATTAATATATTGAGGAATATTGATACTGTGGTATTGGATATAAATATATAGCTACTAAAATGAATCGTAATCAGTCTCAATCAAATAATAAACAATAAAACACATATAAATTTCCAAATCTTTGGGCTGTTCCTGGCACGTGGGTAGCATTGCAGCGTCCTCTTCACTCCCTTCCATGTGTACATATTACTTTCCTAGAAATACTCCATCACCTTCCTTCATGTTATAGATGTTTTTTACTTTTTTTTTTAAACTCACTGATTTGATTGTTTAGATTATATGACTCTTTGATAACTGCTGATTATGGCAGGATCCTGCCAATGCTTAAGCCTGGCGAGTAACTACTTGTGATTAAAATCAGACTTTAGTGGGAGTAAACTTGTGATTACAGTGACACATGTGCACAAGTGCTTGCAGGATGGGAACCTCAATTAGAACCTGCTTGAAGATGAACAGAAGCCTGAAAATCTATTTCAAAACATTAATAAAAAAGTAAACTTACATCTAAATGTATAACTTCTTATTTTTGTTGTTCATCTATATGTTGTTACGTCATCAGCCTTTCAAAGCACAAATTCTTTTGTTACTTTTTGAAGGTATCTTATGCTTTGTATTTAGAGTATTAGAAGTTTTCTGACACCAAAGCATAATATTTGCGATTAATTGCAATGGTTTTAATGGCATTTAATATAAATTTGGTCATGTGTGTTTAGATTGTTTTTTAGAAAAGAAATCTGTCTTAACTTTGAAAATGGAGAAAGGTAGGACCTCTTTAGAGATCTTACAGCAAAGGAAACTGTATTAACATATGGTTTTCACTGTTCTTACTATGCTACTACTGATAGCACAAGAAATGAGCAGTACAACTCAACTGTTACTAGTGTGGAGCAAACTAGAACAGAAAGAAATGTAGTGAGAACATGTCCTGTTTATCAGGAGACTTACATAGTGTGTGCAGTCTTTATTTAAAAATTTCTTGAAGGGAAAAATGAAACTCCCTATTATATATTTATGAACTTTTCCATAATTAGATAAATTTTGATTTGTCAGTCTTAGTGAATTAAGTTATTTTTAGAAAGGAAACTGTTTAAAGGCATTTGACTTGCCTATTTTTAAAGAGGAAAATGTAGACCCATTACTTACTTCATAGAATAGGAGTAAAGTTGTCCTGGGTGTTTTTTGAGGTTTTTTAATGAGACATTTGTATGGAAAAGCTGTAAAATACTTTGTATAAAGATAATACCTTCAGTCATGCAAGTATTCTGATCATATTCAGGTCCCATTCTTTCTAACGCATTTCTGTTTTAAAGACTTAAGTAATATGTGTACATGAAGCTGGTGTTTTAGAAAGGAAGCTTGTGATCTCAGTGCTCATCAAGTTTTATCTGGCTTTTTCTGAGATTCTCTTTTACTCCTCTTAGTCTCAGTGGAGGTGGTATGGATGTGATTTACTAGTGCTTAGGATACTGCAGGACTGTAAGAGGATGTTTTGAGTAGCAAGATACTGGTGCCTGTGAATACCATGTATTCCAGAGCAACAGTGTTTTTGTCTTAATGCATTTCCATTGGTGCTCCTAGAGTACCTCTAAATGGTATTTTCAAAAATAGTGCACTTTTCCAATACTTTGGTTACAGTAAACATCAACTGTCATTTATGTTTTCTGCAGTATCTCAGGTAGGCTTCTTTTTGCATGCAGAGCCTTTACATTCAAGTCTACCCCAAATAGCTTTTCTTCCCTTTTGACTATCTAGTGTGAAACATACATGTGCTCTCTTTACCATAAAATATAAGTAAAGTGTTGTAAGTGCTGTTATTTCTTTGTTTACTCAGATGAGCAGCACTGTGGCTAGCCCGATGTCAACGATTGCCTCTTCAAGCAGTGGAAGAAGATCGACAAGCTTTACCCCTGAATTGCAAAGTATGATGTAAGTAATCAGTGAAAATATCTGCATTTTATATTGATCTTTTAGCTGGTTTCTTAGAATGTGCATATAAGGGTGATGGGGGAAAGAAGAGCAGGTATTAGTGATGGAACTGTTAGTGTTTTACTTCTAATTTGTAGAACATTTAGAGGTGACTTGGGTAAATAAAAACCACATCCTGTACTGAAAGGAGGGAAAATCCTGCTGAGTAAAGAAATGCGTTTTTAATATTACTTTAGAAGTCTTCAGAGACCTGTATTTCTCAGTCCTTCATCAAAGAAGGCTAAGCTTCCTGCTGTCATATATACTTATTTAAATAAATATTTTGTATTAACATCATTCAGTGCTAATACAGAGAGGTAGACTGCTGAGATCATAATATTGCTGATGAAATTAAGATATGGAACACTTGTAAATAACTGAGTTTTGGCAGATAGGAAGTAAAGTTATTAAAAAGAAGTTATTTGTTGTTGTAAATTAACGGTGGATTCTTAGAAACTCAGTTCCAAGATGTGGCATTATATGATTTTGTAGTTTGTAACTTCTAAAACCTTGGTTTTGAACAGGTGGGTTTTGTCAGTCTTAAAGATACTTGCATAATCAGAAGCATTCCTTCTGTAGAAGGAAGTCTTTATGTTGACTGGTAACCTACTACACTGGGCTGACTGCAAAGCTTCATTTTGTACAAAAGCAACACATTCATAAAAAAGTTTGACCTGCCACTACTCAGCATTTTTTTCCCCTGTTCTATGTGTATCCAATACACTGTACTGTCAGGATTGAGGCGGGAGGGAAGTAATGAGCTTGTTTCCATGTGGATTCGTACTCCTGATTTATCAAACACTTTAAAGAATATTTCAATTTAGAGCTAAAAAGTCTAACCTCTAAGGCTGCAGATAGAGAGCTAGGCTGTGGTGGCTCATGTCTAAATTGTACATTTTTTTAAAAAATAAATGATTGTGAATGTTACTTATGGAGCGGGGGGAGAGGATGCACATTTGCCAGTTGCTGAGGTCAGCTGCACATAAAAGGGAACTTTATGAAATCTTGCAAAAGTATCTTAAAGGATTTTTCTCTGTGTTCATTTGTCAAAGTTGAAAATGAAATGGAGGAAGCTAGTCCCAGAGCACTGAGACATAAATCCATGGTTTCAAAAGATAATGGTAATCATTGGCTCTTTTCACTAAAGTCTTGGCTCTGGAAAACTGTCCAGGATGTTGTTTAAGATAGGATGAAGTAAAGAAGGATGGAGTTAGCCAGGAATTTTGGGCTACTGATCTTTACTTTGAGTATTTTCAATGACCTTGCTAATATTTGAATGCTGCTTTTTACTATGTTGCTGCTTCTTTTTTTTTTTCTTTTAAAATTAATTTTTAATCAGCTATATGTAAATCAAAATAGTTACAGCATCCACCTTCTGACTCATAGATGGATAACTACATTGTAATGACATGGAAAATTTATTTATTAAAGTTACAGATGTGCCCTTACTGTTACCATGATACTATCCTTTTGATCATTTTATTTTAGGTCATTATTTATTGAATATCTATTAATTTGTTTTAATGTGGCTTTTAATATATTAACTTGTGCGAGTTAAAATTTTTAGATAGTCCTATCTGAAATGTTCCACTCTCTTCCTTCCCCTTTCTATCATGTTAGAGCTGAAGATTAGGATAGGAAGAATGTTAAAGCTTTATTTTTATTTGTATATTTATAAATACATATAAATATATATATTTTTTCTGCCAGTTGCCTTCTATAACCATAAAGAAGTTAAAGTATTTCAAGCCTCCACACATAATAATTATTTACCTGCTTAAAAAGTGCATTTGGCTTTTTAACGTAATGGAAATATTAACATTTTAGTATTCCTGTATCACAGTAGATACACTTTTTCTTTTTACTTCTTTCATACTTGTGAAGGAGTTCATTTAGGAGCAAAAAAGTGTTTTAGGTGACTTCAGGCTACATTTGAACTGCCATTTTTTTTGTTTCGTCATGGTCAGTTATGGACATGACAATGTTATATAAGAAAAATGGTAAATCTTCTCCATGTCGCTTGCCAAATCCCTCACCCTCCCTGCACTCACACACTCAACCTGTTCCTAACAGTCCCCTCTGGCTGCTTGCTGCTACTTTTAGAAGATGCAGGATTTTACACAGATTGAATGGTGATGAGAATAATGCTGTCTTGCTTGTTCTGTCATGTGTTGTAGATTCACCTTTGCTGTCATTTAACAACTTCTGATTTGAATTGCTATATGGGCAGTAGATATGAAAGGAATTACTTGCCTCCTTTAAATTCTACAAAGAGTTCCCTGTCCAACAGCAGAAGATGCGATTTGTTTTCAGTTAAACATCCTTAAGAGACTCCTAGATTGTTGTTAAGTGGAGCATGGGATAATTCCACTGGAGTATTTTTCAGTATAATGTAAATGAGATAGTGAACTGTTTCCTGTGCATTGAATCTTCTAAAGTAGATGAGTACTTTGTTACAAACCCAGTGGTTACTGTAGTGAGTTCTTTTCAGATAAAAAAATATTAATTCTCTCCTTCAAAAGAATTCTGTTCAGTTATTGTTCACATCTATTATAGTAATCTACACTGGAAAATGTCTTGTTCTTGGTGGAGAAAATAACTGTAACTATGTTTAAAAAACAAAAGAGCAGCCATGAAGTTTGGAGTCAAAGAAGCCTGTGCATCAATTTGGATCAGTATCTGGGGAGCCTGCATTTTATTTAATTGTGGACTTCCTGATAAAGTATTTTGAAACTACCCTCCCCGCCAGTATACACATGATTCTGTCAGAATGTAGTAGTTATTGTTGGCCATATAAATGGAAGAAATAGACATTTTCCTTTTGCTTCGGAACTGGTGCAGTTATACTCTGAAAGCTAGATCATCTGTGCTTCAGAGTAACAGTTTTCAGTTTCATTAAACTAGTAAGAATTAAAGAAATTCCTTGAATGTAATGAGCATGTTGAAAGTTACATTTTTATTGTTTGCCGGAAAAAAGGAGACTTTTAAAATGATAAAGTGCCAGGGATGAACCATATGGAGAAAAAATGACAACTGTTTCTTTTGGCCAGGACCGCAAAATGAAGTTACCTCTTTAAAAGAACTTTCCAGGCTCTGACAGAACCTGATATTTTTTTTATGAACTAGGTAATTTAGAAAGTTACAGATTCTCCCATTTAGGCAATTTATAACAAATCCATGCTAACGTCTTAAGATCCTGCGAAATAGTAAAAGCTGGAGCATTACAGTGCAAAAATGGTAATAACTTTCTTAAAGAAGAGAAAATAAGAGACTACCTCTGCATAGCTTTTTATTGTGAAGTTGAGTAGGATCACCTGTTTCCTATGGATTGTCATCCATATGGAGTAATATGAAGAGTAACTTCTACTTGTCCTGCCTTTCTCAACAAAAAATGTTTGCAGCAAAAAGATGAACTTGTGAGAAATAAGTCATAGAGGGATGTTGGGTGCTAATCCAGAATGGCATTTGGCAGTTTGTGCTGATGTTAAAAAATGGGCTGTCGGATTTTAGGAACTTAAAGGTGGAAGGAACACAGAGAAACTATGTTTTTGAAGTAGAATATAAAATCCTGTTATAACCCAGTAGTGAGATCTGGAAGTCTGTGGATAAGTGTCTCACGGTTTGAAGGTGGTATCTTTCATTAGTTTATAATTTACAGCACCTAAGTGTTGAGTCAGGATTTGATTCCCTAGCATGCTTAAATTTGTATGTAATGTTAAGCTTGTGAGTAATCCCATTTAAGGTGAGGAGGTTATTCATATGCTACATCTGTTATGTATGTTATACCTATTTTTGAACCACAGCATTAGGGAATGAGCTGAATCCTTTTGTAGAATTGTATTTTTATGATAAGCTTACAAATATTTTTCTAATTTATTTGAGAAGGCAGGAAATGGATGGAAGTGTTGAAATGAAATAATAAAATACTGCAGAAAAACTGTCTTGAAATGTGTAAAAGTTTTTCACAGTATGCATATATTTTTTCCTTTACTAATAAAATGGTTCTATTTTTCCATTAAGAATATTAAAAATATTTGTTTGGATTTGAGGAAATTTTTGTGTTTGTCAAGGAAAAAAAAAAATCTGTTTTGTATGATCTCTAATGCCTGTGTAAATAGTATTAAGTATTACTGGTGATAGTACTTAATGTGCTGATTACTTTAAGAGGAATACAGCGTTAAATAAAAGTATCAGACTGCCACAGATCACCCAAATACTTATCAATTTACAGTGCACTACCTTTTACAAGGATGTGTTTGGATTTTAATTGTTAAAACCTTGGATTGATATTTATTTTATAATCATTTTATAGTAATTTTATAATCATTTTATAGAACATAACGCTATGTAGATTTTGCTTTGACTCCCACATCTTTTATTTGTATTTGGATATTTTATTATGTTATAAAGAACTTAAAGCAGTAGGTGCTAATAATTTAAAAAAACTTTTCAGCAGGTCTAGTGCATTTTGCTGAGGTTTGTTTTACATAGCATCATTTGACTGATCTACAGCCTGTTTCCAAACTAACTGCTAAACTTAGGCCAGTTGCACTTAAGTTACAGTTCTGCCCAGTAGATTCACAGCCATGATGATTTCACAGTAGCCATTAAAATTAATAATGGGGTTGAAATCATCTGTTTTGTAATATAAGCACTACTTATACAATGAATTTCTGGAAACATGATGCGCTAAGCACTTGTGTTGAACAACTGACAGATGAAGAGGGAGGGTTTTTTCCCCCCTCAGTAAAATATCTTTATTTTTCTAAGCCATTTTAACTATTTACAAAAATACTAATTACCATGTTCTGAAGTTAATTGAGAAGTTGTTTTTATTGATTCAGTGTGGTTTTTTTTTTCCCCTGAAAATTCATATAGAGAGGGAACAGAGGCCATACTCAAGATTAGTTTAAGTTATCAACAGAATACTTCTAAAAATCACGAGTAAAATTTTTCAATGGCAAATGTATATTTAAAGCTAACATGAATCAAACACTTCAGTTTCCTACACCCTACAACTTGATCCTGCAGGTGGCCCAGTGTTTAGCTTTGCATGTTTCAGTAAGTTGACAGCTAAACGTTTGTAGGATTGGGCTCCAAACTGATGATAAATCTTTGAATTATATTGTATGAAGTACTAACTAGTTAAACTTCCATATTGAAGAGTATTGGGTTTTTTTTTTTGCCTGCTGCATTTTTTGTGTCTCAACGTGCAGCATCGTTGGTAACAGTAGGCTGTGTTACCACACTAAGGCAAGCTGGTTGAAAATGCTCTTAGCTTTAATTCAGAGCAAAATGCAAATATGTGAGGAACTGATTTATTTTTGTTGTTCCTATGGGCTGAAACTCATAGCTTGAAGGCGATCAGTGTGGATGCATGAATGGACCACATAAGGCCTTGCTGAAGTTGCTGAAATTCATTTGATATGCAGTGAAGTAGCTGTGAGGATGAAGCTGTAGGAAGAAAACCTTAAATATCTACTTGAACTGGATACTTTTCTGATATCAAAATTTTGTAAAAATACATAGTTCAAGTAAACAGGTGACCATATTTATCTTTCAGGCTTGTGGCAATGTGAATCATCAGCTTGATAATACATTACTTAAACTGAATCAAGAGGCTGAACTATATACAGCCGCAATGCGCAGATTGTCTGGTAACATTCTGAATTAAGTGCATTAAAAACTGCTTTTTTTTGTCTTCTGTAAATGTGACTTGAATATATATACTATAAATCAAATCTAGTTTCTTAATTAGCTCTTAAGATAGGCTTTATACTATAAATCAAAATTTGATGTTACAGGATTATAAAGATAAATTTAATGATGGAGGTAGTGGAGAAAACAAAGTTTTTATTGAGTTTATGTAAGGTTTTCTGGGTATTTATTATATTTGCTGTAGTTAGTATTAAAATAATAGTATCCATTGATACAATATCAAATGTAGTATTGCTGCTAATCGATTGTTTCTTTTGAGACAGTGAAAGTCAGTTCAGTTATTTCAAGTGCAGTTCTTGTTTCAGTTTTCTCCAACTTGTAGCTTATACCCATCTCTAATATACTCCAGTGTTAATAAAACCTTCATATTCTCTTTTCCTTAATGTGTAGCAGATCATGGGAGAGACTTGATAAGAATTTGGGCTAGTTCTTAAAGCTTTATTTCATTGAGAGTCCTTGGACATGTCTTCCCAACTCTTGAGATATTTATGATGATCCCTGTTACTAAAGTCTTTGAATGCTTTCTCAATATTAATTTTTCTCCTGTCTCTTACTTCTCCATTTTTATGGACTGGTGTATATGTGCATTTTGTGTCATTGTTCATCTATATGTCACAAGAATTAAGAAAGGAAAAACTAAGCTAAGGAATTCAGTTTTGTTAAAACAGTTTTGTTCTGTTGAATTAACGTATTTCATTAAGATAAAGATTACATATGATCCATAAACAATATATTGACAGTTCTGTTAGTTCAGTGTCTCTCTCTCCAGCAAATGGTGATAGAATAAGCAACTAATACTGAGCACAAGTATGCTGAATGTAGGATAGAAAGAACTCAAACTTGGAGTATTCAGTTTGAGAAGCTGATGAAGAATCATTTCAGAGATGAAATTCCTGTCTGAAGACTTTCAATGTCTAAAAAAACTCAGAGAAGGTCTTTCCTAAATGTAATTAAGGCTACATCAGGTGAAGTCATCATGATTCAGTCATGTTTTTCTCTATATACATATACAGATATATTTATAGTTATAAGGATAGTGAATGCTATAGCTAACTAGCAACATTTTAAACATTTCTACTTAGAAGGACATGGATAGGCAATACATTTGAGTTAAGAGTAACTTGTGTTCTGTTTTTTTTAAGTTTCTTTTTCAGATGCTTATAACTCTCTAAGGTCATTCTGGTGATAAAAAAGTTTATTTCAGTAGTTTAAAAGGCAAATTTGAATAAGTTCTTTGTTTCAGTTCAGAGTTATCAGACAGTGGAGAAAACACTTGTATTTGCTTATGTTCTTTTTCTAAATGCCTACTGCAATAGTTGAAAAATAAAGTTAGAAACTTGTTTTGTCTGACTTTGTGGATCTATGCGTTGCTGTTAGTGGAGAAGTTGCAGTGCTTTAAGGAAAACTCAATCATATTTCTATTCTTGCCTTTGTTAATTTTCAGCTTATAAGCATCACAATTATACGTAGTTACTCAGAAGCAATAGAGGATACGAAGCTCATATCTCCCTATTTTTCCCCCCTTTGTTTTCATTTTCTCTCTTACCATCTGTTAAAACAGATTAATAAACCACACAAAATAACATAAAATACCTTTAGAAATTTGTAAAGCTGATAACTAGTGACTGCACAGTTCTGCTGGGGCATGGCGTGTGTTTCATTGTACTCAAAAAAAAAAAAATTGCAGAAAAATGAGTTAGGCTTTGTATCTGTATTGCTAGTGTTATTTCATCTTGGATTAACCTGATATTTTTGATCTTTCTAATGCTACTGACTGTGCTGCACAAATTGCCCACAGTAAAGGGGTAGAAAAATCATAGAAATCGTAGAAATCATAGAATCATTATGGTTGGAAGAGACCTCAAAGATCATCAAGTCCAACCGTATTCCTGATGCCACCATGCCCGCTAAACCCACTAAACCATGTCTTGAAGCGCCACATCTAAACTTTTTTTGAACACCTCCAGGGATGGTGACTCCACCACCTCCCTGGGGAGCCCATTCCAATGCTTAATGACTCTAACAGTGAAGAATTTACTTTTGCATAAATGTACTTCTGGGAATATAAAGTGGAATGTTATGGAGAATAACATCTATGTTGCTGAACATGAAGGCTTTCTGCTGGAGTATTCTTTCCATAATAATTTTTTATGCACTGGGGCTTCAGTGTGTAATGAAGCCAACTTTCATGATCATTCCCATTGTAGTATTTCCAGTAATATTTGCCAGTTCACACTGGCTAATAGAGGGCGATTCTAGACCTCTGATCACTCACGGAGTGTCTAGGCTGAGCATACTTTTATTTCAGACTCACAGACATTGCATGGTATTTTTTTCTTTTCTATATACAATGTGATCTTATCTACTCTTTTTATTGTCTGTTGCAATCTGATCAATGAAATAATTTTTAGGGGTTCTTCTACTTATTTAGGATTTCTCATCCATTCTGAGATGACAACATCTGAAGGAACAACATTCTAAAATTTTGAGTGTGAAATGAAATTATCAAAAATATGATCTCTGAATTGATCTTTTGTCCCACTGGTGTATTTGGATAACCCCTGCTGACATGAGTTGGATTACAATTTGTTGAGCACTGAAAGATCTCACTGATTTCTTCTGCTATCAGATGTTAAATTTATTTTCAGACACAGAAATGCAAATAGTAACAGTACTTATGTATGCTAAAATAGTGTTTTCTTATCAGTTAGAAAGTTCAGGAAACTTGTTGCTCACTGCTGAAGAAATGCACACCGTATGTAACGTTAAAGAAATGTTGTGATTCATACGGCTGTGCTTTGCCAGATTGGCTTCTGTTTGTGTGTTAATCCAGTTTTGAATATCAGAATAATTATAATCTAAGTACTTTGAGTCATTCAGATTACATGGTAACTAAAAAAACCAAACTCACACAATATGCATTTTGTGGTGTTTGCAAGACCTGATTTACTGTTGAATGTTTTACCTGAAGTGTTTTTTTATATGATTTAATAAGATAAATTAAAAATGCATTCTCTGTCTGATTTCTAGCTGTTGTCCAAAATCTTTGTAATTCTTTTTAGCTGTTACAGTCAGCCTGCTGCTTGGTTTTTGATAAACATCTGATTTTGTTATCCTAGTCTTCAAAACACAAATGTTCTGGGGTTCTTTGGGTGTGTGGGTTTGTTTTTTTTTTTTGCATCTCTTTGTCATAATAGATTTTGTTTCTGGTAAGTCCAATTTGCTGTTGGTAAGTCCAGTTGTTGAACCTGGCCTTGGTTATTTTGTTGTTTTATGTTGTTGTGGTTTTTTTTTTTTCCTGTTATACCCCAATGTATAAGCTTGACCCTTGTGAGATGGATACGAGCATAAATACAAGAGCTGCCATTCCCCTAATGCCAGGTTCCTCATGAGGTTTCCCCTCATGCCAGGTTCAGTTCTTCCCCAGGAAGAAGACAGTTTTTAGAGTGTTGACTTTCATATGTCTTAGATTTCTTGGAATGCACAGCACATGCAGACCCTAATTCTGCTTGAAACAAGTAGATGATTATAGTGACTAGGAAGTTATGCTGAATAGACAGTCTAGATGATTGTTTTTAATAAAATGGTCCAGAATTTATCTAGTATGCAACACACGAGTGTGTGCTTGAGTTGAATATTAATAGTAGTTTATTTTATCTTACTGTTATATGAGTACTATCATACCTCATCATACTCTATTATGAGTGTTACTTTATGGCTTCAGTTGGTTGTATGCTTAACCCTTGTTGCTTTGAAGTTGATGGGTAAAATCATCTGACTCTGGATACTTCCTTTGGAATGATAGTGGAAGAAAACGGCAGTAATGACCTGGCTGAGGAAGCGCTTTGGTTAACCAAACTGTAATTTGGGATTGTAAAGAATTTCTCTATTCTATCCCATACTTGTTTACCATATTTGAACCCAGAATTGTGCTGAGATTGCATAGTTCAAAAATAACCAGTTAAGCCTACTGCGCTGAAATTCTTCTCTGCAAACATGCGTAGAAGACTTTGGTTTCCCCCCTGTTTAGTAGAGACAACAGAAGGGCAGTGGCAGCAGGTGTGGTGCTTATTTATCAGATTGTGTGTTGCTTTTTTCATCTGCCTGATTAAATACATCAGGCAAGAGTGGTATGAGATAGTTCTGCTACTAGGTTTCTAAGTTTCCCTTTTATAGGTAGGGTGGAGTACAGGAAGGTCATTCATTCGAGAGAGGGAAATTACTACAATGCTTTCTGCTGATGGTTTGATGTGATTATTTTTAAGCTTTAAAAGGCAGAGTGTCTTCTGTGTACAGTGCTCAGCACAACAGGATTTTGCTGAGGAGGCCTGATAGGGTTCGCACAACTGGTAATAAAAGATGCAGGAGCTGAAAACGGAGTGAGTTTTAAAAAAGCTATTTGAAAATTCATTCTTTCAGGCTACCACATTTCTGTACTGCATTTTAAAATCTAGTTATTTTAGACCTCCCTTTTGTAATACTGCAGTTTCATTTTACCTTTTAGTAGCAGAGTTCACCTAAAAGATAACCTGAACTTTGGCCTTATTGGTGTCGAACATCATGTCTGAAATACGCTCATTTTCTCTCTTGCTTCTCTCTCTCTTGTTGTTGTAGTTTAATATTCTGACCCTGTTTATGAAGTGAGCAAAAGTGCTAGAGGATCTTAATTGCCCAGGTACTACTCAATATGGTAATCTTTTACATAGAGCAAATAAATTGCTGAGTCTCTTTACAGACTTATGAAGGAACATTCCTGTAACTAATTTCAAAATTACATTTGTACTCAGAAAGCTTGCAAAAGAAACACATGAAGGACGTTTTTATGAGGAAAGACTGGAGAGATTAATCTGGGTAACGTTTTTTACTATAAACAAAATTAACTGAAGTTTCACATGAGTCTTGGTTATGTGTATCTTGTATTTCTGCTCTACTAGTACTATATCTTTCTTTCGCCAGTCCAAAGTTAATATAGATTTTGCAGTTAATTTGTGAAATTAGTTTTGATAAGTATGAGAAGAGTTCCTTTAAGGGTACGATGCATACAGTTCTACTCAATTTGGTCTGAGTTCCATAAAACTTCTCAAGTAGATCCTGTGTTTGAAATTTTGGTTTGAATTGAAATGTTTTAAGATACATGTTTCCGGGATTCTGAGCTTAGATTCCTGAGACTTTCTGGTTTCAGGTTTTGACAAGTTGCTTTAAGGTATCATCTAGTACCTAGGTAAAAGATTTTAAAATTTAGAAATAATCTGTCCTTTGTAAGTCAAGACATACATATATTGTAACCAAATAGTGATTAAGCCATAAACTGTGTTAATCAATTTCAGCATTTTCTACTTCTTTCCCCAGTGTAATAAATTGTAATATATTAGTGTTCACCGACTGAACCTGAAAATCCAGTTTGACTACAGCTATGACTGTAACTGGCAGATGTGTCTGTTCTTAACTGCTGGTCTTTAAACTGCAGCTGCTTGCATAACTTGCAGCCTCAGTTTGTTTTAGTCGCGTTTAATTTGACAGTATAGATTGTACGTGTCAGTGTGCAATGTTGTTCTAGAACATTATTCATCCATACAGAACAGTAGGGAGGTAGATGCTATAATTATTATTGTTTTTTTCATTCTTCTGAAGTCCTTCCACCCCATGGAATCATTTCCAGTTGCATCAGATAATTTATTGAAAATTTGCAGTTAGAATGTATGCAAATGACCAGAGTTAGAAGGAGCAGAAGGAAACTACAGATTGCAGTGCATCCTGGGTGGCTAACTCAGAGTGTCTTTCTCATCTAGGTGGTATTTCTCGCTCATTGAGCTATCTGCTCTGTGGCTTTGAAAAGCAATACTTAATTTTTTTTTCTTTTTCTAAGGCACAAAGGCTGTATAATCCTTCCCAGGTTTTGCTGGACCAATGCTGAAGTCTGCCTCCCTGGTAAATGACTGTCTCTTTGGAGGTACAAGGTAGCCCTGAGTGGTTAGAAAAATGTGTTTTTGTGTGTTTTCTCTATCATTGTGAGTTCAACATAGTAATTTAGATTATGACATTCTCCCTAAATTGGTCTGTAAGGTGATTAGTTTATCCTCAAATCCCACACTGGCTCTGGGACTTAGAACAAACCACTTAAATAATGATAGATAGAATAACTTCTCCTCTTGCATAGTTTCTAGCACTTTATAAATAAGTAACACCATCAATTTTTTTTTAATATAACTGAGTGCATAAATGGCTTTATCGTACTCTTAATGTCCATCAGATTGCTCTACCTACTCTTCCATTTGACTTTGTTATATATATAATAGATACATATAATAAATATATATAGTATACTACATACAAAATCCCACTGTCTCTCTTTATTGTTGATTTTAAATACCGTAGACCGCCGTTTGATCTTTTTATGTGTTTCTGTAGGACCTTTTATAGTGATGCACTAAAGTGCTACAGTAATCAGAAGGGAAACCTACCTTCCCATCCATACCTCCTGTGGCTATGAAATAACAGAATACTGTTTCTTTTAGCTTGGCTGTAGAAATGGTAAATAATAATTTAGCAGTTGTGATATAACTGGATGGCAGAAATGTCAATAAGACTAATGGCTAAGTGAGAGATGGGTGGAGAAAGGACAAGAAGGAGAATAGTCTAATGGCATGTGTTAGTTTATTCTACAAAATAATATTGGCAGTTTCTTAATATGTTAGCAATGATGAGCTTTTTTAGCTTTAAAAAAACAACACTACCCAGAACATGCAGTTTGTGCTCAAAGCTTTTTTTTTAACAGGAAATGCTGAGCAAACCAGTTATTTGCTCTCTTGATTTGGAGACTTTTTTTCTGGTTCAGTTTTCGAACAGAAAGCTATAAGCACTTTATGGTGTTAAAAAGCAATGGCTTCTGACCTAATGTACCCTTCTCTGAATGATAATGTTTCTTTGTTACTTATTTTTAGCTCAGATTGTTTTTCTCCCCTTTCCCCTAACATGATTTGTACAACCTTTAGAAAATTGAGTAGTTGTGGTTTTGAATCATCCTCCGTTTCTAGACTGAATGATTATTTCTGAAGAAGCACTGGCTTGCTTATAAGTGGGCCTTTTTCTTACTTAAAAAGGCAACAGCCATGACACAGTCTTGCCCCCTAAAAAAAGAAATACTATAGACCCTTAGTAGACTGTATTGTGACCCTGTAAAGGACAATGTGTTAAGTACTCATTTAATTTTGTACCAATCTTGTATTGCTAGCATGTGTCCTGTTTAACTATGATTCAGAGTCATTTGGATAAAATATCTTGAAGGAGTGTATTTTGGTCCTGAAATAAAACATGACTATCCATTTTGAAACTACAGTAATACTTCATTATGAATCAGTCTATATTTGACTCCTTGTTTGTGTGTAAAGCCTTCAGTATATCTAGTACAAGTCTAAATACTGTTATTTGTGCTTTTGGTGAAGTAGAGCAAGATAGCATAAACATCTGATGTGTACACACTGATCACAAAAAAAAGGCAAAAAAGCCTTACAGGAATAAATTTGAATTCCACAGAGAGTAAATAAATCTAACTGACCATTTTAAGTGTAGGAGAAAACGAATTTCATGGCAAACCTATTTTTTTCCTATTAAAAAAGCTAATACTTCTCTATTGGAAAAGATTCCTCTTAATTCTGTAAATAAGACAGTTCCCCTCTAAACCAAGCTTGTAGTTTTTAGTTGTTGTGTGGTTTTTCTATTCTGAATTATTCATAGGAAAGCAAGAACCTTAGGGGTAAGCCTGTGCTTTTTTTTGTGTGCTCATATTATATGGATTTTCATTTAAATGGGTACGCACACACGTGCACACGTACACTCATTCTGAGCAGTTTGGCAGTATTTCTGCACCAGTTAAATAATAATACCATAGAATGGAATCATAGGAAAATTTAGATTGGAAGGGACTTCTGGAGGTCATTTGGTCCAACCTACCTGCTTCAGACCTTAGATCAAGTTGCCCCACAACTGTATGAGAAAAATGTGTTTTTATTTTATGGTCTACTTTGTTTAACTGCTCTTGCCTACAGTAGTAAACTGCTTTTTCCAATATAGCTAAGCTAGTGTAATTACTCTGGAAAAACTTTAAAATGTAGACTAGACCTTATTATTAAACAGCATCTAAAATTACTAAATAATACTTAATTTTGATTTTCTGGAAAGTCCCTTTCACTAGCCAAGTTGAGGAGAAAAATATATAGTCCTTATGGAAGGTATGTATCAATGTGGTTTAATATGTGACTCCATACCTATGACTACTTTTTCTACTAGACCGCAATGCTTCTGCAAATCTATATTTTAAAATGTAGACATTAGAGTAATTCTGCATGTTTCCCTGAAAAAATATGATTTAAAGTTAACGCTAAATATGATTTAAAGCTAATGTGAGAATGCATTTTGTTAACACTCCTCCACCCCTCAAAAAAGCTACCTGAAGAAGTCAGTGGTTTTTTCCTCTCTTAGTAACTTTAAATTGAATGTGTAACTGTAGAGTTTGCAGATTCATTACAGCCAGATCTCTCTTCTGCAGTTCCGTTTCATCTAATAATTTGGTAAGGCAGTTCAGTCAATACCAGTGAAGGCTGCTGAATAACTCTCTCTTGATTTACAGTCTCAGGGATGAGGACTTCACTGTAGTATACTGGGTAGTATAAAAATTTACTGTGTGGTATTTTTTGTTGGTTTTTTTTTTGCTTTTGTAAAGTATGCATGTTTGTGTGTGTGTTTACAGAGTTTAAAGAAGAAAAAGCATCTATTAGTTGTGGTGTGCCGATACAAGGGGGTGGTTATTGACTCAGACTTTAATACATTGTCTTTGTAAAGATTGTATGACTGTAAGAACCATATAATTGTGCATGAGTTCATATTACAAGCTTTGATGTAAGAGAAACCAGTTTTCTCTGTATTACCTACTAGGAGGGAATGTAAACTTTTAGAAGATGGTCATAATAGTCTTTTGCTTTGTTTTTAATGCACAAAAATATAGTTGTTATCTTTTTAATTTCCTAAGCCTCTACTGATGTCCCAGTAATTCCAATTTTGCTTTTGATAGTGGACAGATCAGTTGTGGAAATCAAATCTTATGTAAGTCTGAAACATGTAATACAAATAGTGCAGTTAAATTTAGCTGTATGCAAGTAAAGAACTGTAGATGTATAAATGCTAATTGTCCCTGGATGGGATGTATTAATAGAGTTACAGAAATGCTGTTGATCCTACACTAGGCACTTCTAGGTCTGTTTATGCCTACTGAACTGAAATTGCAAGTAAGTAGCCTTATGTAGTGTTTACTGAAACTCTACTAAACTGAACCGGCTTTAATATATGTTAATTGGGGCTAGATGCATATCTGGTGACTTGCAAGAGAAAGGCTGTATAGCTAGTTGGCAAACTTCTGTATTCTCTGTTTCTCTCTTAAATGCTAGTTTTATTCCTTTAAGAATAAGACTCTCTTTTGGAAAGAAACATATTAAAACACGCTCCGCCTGTGAGTTTGCACTGGCAGGATCTTCCACTCTGGCTGCCCAGGTAGGACCCTTCACATACTGCTCTAGTTATGTGCCCAATGCTGACTTTAAAGTGACAAGTTGGTATCTGCTGGGTCCTGCTATGGTTCAGATGACTGGAAAGATAAGTGATCAATTTACAGAAGGAGAGATGAAACTCTAGGGGTTCTTTCTAATGAATTAGAATTATTTTTCAAAAAGTGCTGCAGTGTTTGAATAATCAAAGTCAAATATATTTCTAGAGCTAGGGTTAGGATGGTAATATTTATCTTTGAATTCTTAAGACAGATAAAAATCAAAAGCCCAAACCACGAGCTATTTTTTTTAATGTTTAGATAAAGCCAGAAAAATAGACCAAAATTTTGAAAATTGCTTATTTAAACATGGACTGAAGAACTGTATACAGGGCATTTAATTTCTTTCTTAAAAAGACTTCTCTATGTAGCAACATAGGGTTTGAGGGAAAGATATTAATTGCTTTATTATTATGGTCCTTTTGAAACAGGGAAGTCATAACACTATTTTGTCAATTGCAAATTGAGGCCCTGGGCAGAAACTCCTGGACACCGTTTAGTTTTAACAGAGGCTTTTGTTTTCTCCTTATCCATTTTAATAAGGCTTTCTCTAGTCTGATTGATGTAGGCAATATAGTGAAATGTGTTTGATATCTGTAAGAATGTCTGATTTTTCTGTTGGCAACACTGTTTCCTCAATTCGCACACAAGTGAAGATAGTTGTCTTATTCAATACAAATAAAATAGGAATTGGACTTTTTTTGTATAATTATTTGCTACATGTAAGCTTGCCATGTGGCTTTCCATGTGTACCACATGTTTCTTGTATAAGCATCTACTATTAAAGACAAGTGTTGGTAGCTAGTATCACTAACAATCCACATGCACTAAACTGGAAAGCTAATGTCTTCTCCAGCTGATGATAACTGTCATTGCTATTTTGGTAGTCTTTTGTTGCTTTAAATGTGGGATGATAAAAGCATGAAGAACAGCTGCTGCTACTTTAATACTACAAGAGAGGTAATATTCATGTGTTTGTGATTGGTGGAAGACTCATTTCTTTTTTGTTGTAGATAAAGATATTGGGAATATTTTAGTGTTGACTGTAAGAACATAGCTATCACTAATGCAGTTGAGAAATTCAAAGAGCAGTCCACCTGTTACAGCCAGAGCTGGAGAAAAAATTATTGCAGGGAGTTTTAAACTTCAAAAACCGAAATAAGTGTGTTTTGGACTCTAGGAATGGGTAAGTGTCAGCATACTTTAAAACTCTGCAGTTTAGTTTTTGCACATAGTACAGTAGTTACAATTTAAGTTCCTGAAATTTTTCTGATGTACTTGCTTATACTTCATGCAACAACATATGTAGGTGGTCTTTATTTTTGGCCAAATGGAAAGGCTAAGTCTTTTTTCGCAGAGGTAATGATGAGTGGGTGCAGTCTTTCCTTTCACCTTGTCAGTATGTCTGAGTTCTGGTCTGTTGAGACTATTGGTAGAGGGATCTGTATGATTGTCTTAGTATCACCTTAACCTTGGGGCTTGGTATGATCAGTCTTGATTCAAGACTTGGAGTCACATCTTCTAAGCCTTGGTTAGGACCTCTGTCTTAAAGTAATCCACTTGATTTATAAGCCAAAGTAAAGTGGACTAAATTCAAATCCGCTTAGAGTTGAAAGGCTAGAAAGTATTCTATCTGTAAAGCTATCAGTTTTCAGAAATCTGTGCTACTTTGTTAAAATTTAAAAGGAATAGTCCTTTACCAAAGGTGAAACACGCTTTTTTTTTTTGCAGGAGTTTTAAAACTTATCTGAACCAGAACAGCATCACTCTACAGTGGAGTCTGTTAGTTGAGTCCTCTAGCCATTTCTACCATCTGACTGTAAAATAAGCAGCTGTAAACATGACTTAACTAGCTAATTAAACTTGCAGTTCAGCTGTTATCTGTTACTGAAACAGGACAAAAGTAATCCACTGTTCAGTATATTCTTACATTAGGCATGCACTTTAAATTTTTTTTTTTTTTATTTTTCCGCACTCTTTCTTGTTTACAGAATCAACATTTGGGTGCTTTAAAATTTGACTGAAGTTATCTTGCAGAAATTTAAATATTATTCTCAAAAGGAAAAAAAAAATGTGGAAGTAATTCCTATTCTTATTTGACTTTTTTGTTGTAATTGCAAATTAAAGATTAGTTGTACATCACTTATCAAATTCAGTAATCGGAACTGGAAACATTTTATATGTACTTTACATGTCGAGAACAGACTGAGCAGGTTATCTGGATAATTTCATATATTGAGCAGGATATTAGCATTGACTTTGCTGGGAGTGAGACACAAATAATTGTGCATGTCAAATGTTTTGCTGAGTAAGGCCTATTTATTTATAAATAAAACCTTTCACTGAAATCTGGACATAGCAATACTCATGATACTTTCTGGTACTAGTTATTGCTAGGTTTTGGACATGCAGAGAGATTCCCCATAGATAAACTAGGATGTGAACTTGGACTCTACCGTACTTGCATGTATACCTGCCTCTTCCCATACTAGATAGGAAGTTGTTCATTCCCATTTCATTTGGATAATATAACGAACTGAAGCATAAATGTGTGCACCTGAGCACATCCTTCAGAGTAGCTCTGTCACTGCAAGGTTTCTCTCCTACCTTTTCTTGTGGAAAGTTGATTATGTACAAAAGCTCTTACTTTTGTCGATGATTGTTACTTGTTAGTCACTGAATACAAGAGGTATAGGGCTGGGAGGGTACTAAAAGAATCCACTTGTTCCAACCTGGGTCACTGAGGCAGGATTCACTATTACCAAAACCTTCCTGACAGCCACCTGTCTCAGTCTGCTCCAAGCTCTCTAGTGAAGGAGATTGTTGGGCAATTTCCACAGAACTTATTTTCGGATAGTTTCTCCCCTGTTCCTCTAGGGAAATTATGGTTGTGATAGCCTAACTTCTTTTTTTTTTTTTCTGTACAAGATTACAGAGAGAGTAAGACTGGTCAGTGTTAGTGACACTGGATATAATGTGAAAAGAGGTTGGCTGTGGAGGATGTATTTCATCAAATTTCTAATTGTTTAAAAAATAAGTATCTCAAGACACAAAGGCTTTAAAAGCTATGTAGATAGGTTTGCAGACATAAAAGGCCCAGGAAGCCCAAGCTGGCATGTCCTATTATGGCATATGTGGCACAGCTGCAACCAGGCCATGGAGTACTGAATTGTTCAAAATGTCTTCTTACACCTCCTTTGCTTCTGGTTTATTTTTGTCTTTTACTGCAAGACCAAGGAAGAGTTGATCACCATTCACTTTATAGTGACTAACCTATTTCCTTTAACCTTTTTACATTGATCATGGTTTCTAAAACTGTTATTAATGTCTTATCTCAAAACACTGGTGGAAATTTTTTTTTCTCCTCCCTCCTCTCTTAAAAGTTGATTTCCAAAAGGAAGGCGGAAAAAAAGGTAAAAAACAAAGTTTTCTTGTTGAGCTCTACTCATCAGTGAGACATGCAGAAGCCATCTCCTACTTTTTCTGTGTATGGCAGGCCTGATAACATCTGTGAGAATGAGTTGAACACCTGCCACCAGTTTAGTTTGTGACCCTAATTTTTAATTTACAAATTTTCTTCTAAGTTACCATTCTTGAAAATTATTCACCATTGTTTAAACAGCTGATTCTCTTAGTCTGCATTTTTACACTTGTCTGTTTAATTTAATCCTGCTGGTTTTGGGCTTTCTCTAAATCATCAAGGCATTCTCTTCAAATGTTTGAGTGTCCTCCAACTTGATGTCATAGTAAATTGCAATAAATACGGTTCCTGTTCTCTCATCTAGGCTGAATATATTAAAACTGAGCATAGCGTATCTCTGGGACTCTTAAAATATCTTCTATTTTTATAGGGAGTCATTGCTAGCAACTACAGTTTACAACAGTCTGTACTGTAACACTTACTGTCTTCTGCGTTTACAAGTTCCCTTGGATAGTATGTAGGCAACATCAATTTTTTTTCTGAAGTCAAGTTACTTTGATTGTGCTACTTAATATTTATTAATAAAGTCAGTTTTTTGGCAAAAATAATTGTTAGGTTGATTTGTAATTATTTGTTCTTAATTAAGCCATTTTGGTTGTCTTTTCACCTTGTTACTCTGCAAGTGTTTATGGGTTAACTCTTTCAGTTTGTTCAGAATCTCAGATACGGCAGTGGTTTCAGTGAAGAGTATTGGTGTATGAGGACCAGATGCAGGACAATACTTTGTATACAGTATAACCTGTGCTTTTAGCAAACTGTCTGAGAAAGGACACAATCAACTAGTTTTAATCAGAATCCTGTATGGTGCTGATGACACAACCAAGTCGGTGAGGTTTTTAAATGCTTTGATTTTTTTTAATTTTTAGTTGCAGCCAAAACCAGTTTTCTAATTGAAAATACCTTTAGGATCCCACCCAAAGTAGGGAACAGCTATATTTGGTGATGGCACAATTGTTAGCATTGCTATTTTCAGGTTTAAAATGTGCTTGTGCAAAGAAAATGGAAGCATTTTGCTGACAATATTTGCTAAGCATTTTTCCAGCAAGAACCAAAATTACCAAGTCCTGACGTCGTGAGTCACTCTATGCTTTTTTAAATTTTTTTTTTTAGAACAGACTTCTCAAATATACATCAAAATAAGTTAACTCTGAAGGAGGCAGCTTTGCTTTGGGCTAAAACAAAAAAACAAACAGATGCTCAGCAAGGCTGAACCGATGATACTGTTTACAAAAGTTACGGTATTATTGATTTATGTTGTCATAGAAGGGTTATACCTATGGATTGGTATTTTTATTATGGTAGGCACTGAACAAATGTGTAACAAAAATATGATCTTCAAAATTCTTGCTAAAGAAATGAAGGATGCAGAGGTTTTTTTTGTTAAGATGCCTAGAATTTCCAGGTGGCTCTGCCTTCTAAATGGGACCAGGACCTCTAAAAGGCATACCAGATAGCTGTTGCCATGTGAAAATAAGACAGTTGGAAAACCTTTAGTCAGGTGGTTGTGTTCTTTTTGCTGATTTTGGAAGTAGAAGAATATGATTTATGATCATAATACATTCAAGTGAGTTTGGAATCAGCTTCTTTTGGGAGCTGTACCCTGTTCTATCAGAAAATAGAGGAGATAGCAGGATAGTAGACAAGTGTGAGGATACTCAGAAACACTTTTGAAAGAGAAGGCCAGTGGCCAAGAACTGGCATTTGAAAATGAGGCTAGACCTATACTCCTTACTTTCAAGACCTGAGATTGAGAAGATCAGAAGTACAAGAGGTGGGTAGTAAAGTGCTAAGAGACAAGCTTGCCAGAGTCAAAATATTTGGCTGTGAAATGGCATTTTCCTACCACTTTCAGCATTATGATATGTGGGGAGAATCATTAAACCAAAAAATGACTCCACTGGGAAATGTGAAAGAATTATCAGAATTGCCATGAGAACAAGCTGTATGACTCAAATTGTATGTTGGCAAAACGTGTGCATTGCCAGATTTGTAATGCTCCCATCGCCCTAAGCCTCTGTCTGTGTCACCAAGGACAAGTATTTTTTGGTGTTCCTTTCTTTATTCTATAACACCAGTCGTGTTTAGAAAGATAGCTTTTCCTTATCTGTACAGTTTTCCTGCTTGAGTCCATATAAAACAACCTTGCAAAATTTGTTCCCAGAGTTTGCTGTCTCCTTACTTTGTTGTCCCTTATTCAAAACACTGAAATCAAATTTTAGGGCTCCTGAAATATCACAGTTGCTCCTCTAATAGTATGCAGACTTGGGTAGTCAAGTAGGTTGCTTTTTATAGACATGTATGTATGGATCTGTGTGTGTATATATATGTGTGTATATATAAAACCTTTATGAACTGAGAATCTGGAGGCAATTTTTCTGTGGCAAACCTGTGTAGATAGACTTACTCAGAGAGCTGCCACGCAGGCCAGTGCTCTTGAAAGTGAACGTGTACATGTTCTGTTCCGTCAGAACAGAGCAAAAGGTTCCCTACGTGAGTTCTTGGAAAGGCTGTGGATCTCCCCTGCTAGGACATTTGTTAGTAGTCAGGAAAGGAAAGAGTTTACAGGTTAAGAACATGAAGTTTGTTTTCCACCATCTGACCTTTCTCACACGCCAGTACAGAGCAGCTTTTCTATAGCATCAAAAGATGTTATTGTTTGCTAGGATAACTATGCTAATAAATCCTGTTATATAAATGTATCTATTATGTTATAAAAATGCATGCTGCTATAAGTAGTTTTATTAGTGTAATGGCATTTAAACTAGGCCTTTTTCCATCATCGCTGTCTGTAAAAATTTGCATCTCTAACATATTCCACTATTCTTCTGAATTGCCTAGATCCTTCCTTAAGGTGCACTGTAATAGCGAGTGACAACAGAAATTCTGTTCTGTAACGTAACAATGAGAGATACAGCTCTCAGCACCAGACCCTTCATTACAAAGATTTTCAAACATGTATTGTCCAAGGGATTTTTTTTTTCTAAAATTTATAGATTGTTTTGTTTTCCTCTTGCTCCATTAACTCTTATTCTACAAGTACTACAGTTGATATCAAGTAAGTATTATCTGATACGCTTCAGTCATCTTTCTAGGATCTTGTTTGGAGTTACTAGTTATTTATTCATGTGATAACTGATTGAATGCTCTCAGTCTACTATAGTGCAAAGCAAACTAGGTTTGCATAAATGCAGGCTCTCTGGTCAGATCCTTGATGTGCAGCGTGAATGAAGGTAGAACTAGGCTACCCTTAAAAAAATCACTGTTGCATGTCACATTAAGGTCTTAGTTTCATCTGGTTTAGCAAAGTGTAAAGCTCATGTCAAGGGATATTTTATGTGTGGATGTTGTGTGTTTTCATATGAATTCATCTTTAGAATATTTCTTAGAGAAGAAACAAAATTAGTGATGTATTTTCTGAAAGACAAGCCAAACTGTTATTGAAATAAGAAAAAAAACCATGTCTGATAATTTGCAGATAAATATTTTTTGATATGCCTTACATTCTGATTACAATTCATTGCTTTGATGCACTAACTTTTCTACCTTATATGTGTAGATAGGCGTTTAACTCACATTAATTGCGAGTTAATTAAACTCATTAATTGTTTTAATATTTTTCTTTATAGGATTGCTACATAGCTCTTTGTGGATGAGAGGGACCTTAATATCAGTGCTTTCTAGATGTTGTCTTCAGAAAAAATATAGATATAAATCGTACTAAAATAGGTGATCTGTGTTACAGTGTATTGGCCACCTAAACTGTACCTGGCTGTGCTGCTTTCTGTTATGAAGAATAACATACTAGAATTTCATGCCAGTAGCTATTAGGAGTAAGAATAATTTTCATTACAGGGTTTTCTTCATTTATGTATGTTTGTTTTTAAAACGAACACTCCTCCCGTCCCCTGATTTTCTTTATAAGTAGTATAACTAATGTAATTCATAATGTAAGTGTATTTGCTTTTGTTTGACTAACTCTTCAGTCACTGCGTTCACTTCTGCTTTACACTGTTAAGAAGTTTACCATAATGAGCAACTGAGAACAGTTTACTTTCTGAAATACAAGTGACTCCTGGTAATGCTCCTGTGGTTTTAACATTCCAAAAACCAACAAATACTAAATACACTACTTTTTCAAACCTGAGCTTCAAAATAATAGAATATGAATGTGACATCAAGAAATACTGATTTGAAATATGTATGAAATAGATTTCTGATGAAGAGGGAATTTGAGAAGTACTTCTTTAAGAATTCTGGTGAGATACACAAACCACCTTCTGTAAGCTCTCTGAACATAACTAGCATGCTGCTCGGTTTATTCAGAAAGGACTGTAAATTCTGGAAGTTTTAACTTGATGTGTTTGCAGGTAACATGATTGATGTGTAACTGTAGAATGAAAGAAGTATTTAGAGTTTTGGCTATCAGTTCACCAGTTCTTATTCCTTAAACAAAGACAGGTCAGATATTAGTCTTGTCCTCTGTAAGTGTTATAGTTTCTGACTTCATCCTATGAGTACAGACATGTACAAACTCAGAAAATATTCTAATACTCAAATGCTTATCGATCACTAAATCAGAAAAAAACATAATAGTGGAGGGGGGCTAGCCTATCTGTCACAAGTTGTTTTTTTTTTTTTCATAACTTCTCAGAGGTATATCATATTATAAATGCATTAGAAATGTTTTGCTCTGAGGATATGTAGCATTCCTATAAAGGTTAAATCAATAAAAATGATTTGGCCACATTCCTAAGCATGGCTAGAACAGGTAGCCCGTTGTTTAAGGTACCCTTGAATTTCTGGATCAGATTATTATGGTGCAGCAAAAAGGCTTACTAAAGGCTTCTTACTGTCTGCAGACATTCTGTGTTTCTATGTGAAGATATCGTCAGCCTAAAAAAACCTTCAGATTTTTCTGGGCTACTGAAAAAAAAAAAAGTATTTTTATGTATATAGGTCTCAAATGTTGTGCTGTGTGCTGTAAGTTTTAAAGGAAGTGTTGCAACAAGAAGTGGTGAAGACACATCAGTAATTGATAACAACCAGGTATGTAAAGAAGAAAAAGAGACATCTTTTAAATCGGTGTCGAGACTAGCAAAATTGTTGCCCGTCTCAGTATCTTTGTTAGTTTGTTTAGATTGTTCTTATTTCATGCTTATCTGATCAAGTGGAATAGCCATTTTATTATGTATGTTTACTGTATCTAGCCATTCAGTAAGCAAGAAAGATTATTAAATGTGATGGTAGAAGACTTCAAACAATTGTTAGTTCAAATTCTTATAACTTTATACGAAGCTCATAAAATTTAGTAGTCATTAAGTAGTGTTTATTCAATACATTTGATTGATTCAGTAGACAGTGTTGATATATAACAGACTTTTTAAATGCACTAAAATCTATAAAAATCTTTCATGCACATTGAGGAGCTACTGTATATTATTGTTACCGGGCAGATTTCTGTCTTACATTGTGTGCATGTGCTATGCATGTATGCTCCTGACACTTTAATGTAGGTTTTATGGAGCACAAGCTTACTGTAAGAACATGTCACTAAGACTGGAGTTCAGATTGTATGGGTATTTTAAATTTATTTCACTCAGTCTTGCCGTGTCCTTTTGGAATGCTGGAACTGAAAACCAGTGCCTTTTTATCTTTTTCTTTGTTTCTTCCTTTTTTATTTTTTTTTAGTGTGAGAAAGAGGTTGTATTATTTTTAAGATAAGTCTTAAAATGTAAAATGGAGAGTAATTCTGTTGATAAAGTAAAAAGCACACACTACTCGTAACTACAACTAGATGTTTCAAGATGTTTTTCAGTTGTGAAAATTTGATCAGTGAATTAACCGCACATCCGGCTACATGCATCTTTGATCAGAATTGGAACATTCCAACTGTGTGTGTGTATATGTAAGCTGGCTCCATCAAGTAGATTTTACACATGTGCAGTACACATGTGCCTTGAAATTAGTTAGTAAATTAATATTATAATTTAAAGTAATAAAATTATACTCTTTCAAGCCTTTGTTTTGTACCTAATGGGTATTATAGTAATTTATCTTTCTATCTGGACAAGCTTAAGTCTTCATTTATTTTAAGATATATTAATATGCATTTAGGTGGCTCAGCTGTAATTAAGATTTTGCTTTTGCTTTTAAAGGTAATATTAAAATGTTACTTTAATGAGCTTAGAACTCCAAATTATTACGAATTCATGGCTGATTTAACTGCTATATGGAATAACAGAGCATGATTTAAGATGCTGTTCCTGAAATACAGTAAAATTAAAAGTTGTTACAGTGTTTGCATTTACAATACACAGTGTTGCATTAGAATGAAACTGTTCTTGCTGCAGTATGAAAATGATTTGTGCTGTGGAAGATATATTTCTTCACATTTGATGCTAAATTAATTTTTTTTTTCTTTTTGCCACCTAGATGGTGTTATTTTATTATCCACAAATGACCGGACTTTTTCTGCATGTTGGTTTCTTTAATAAAATGTCGGTATAAATAGTGTGCCCTCTGAATTTGCTTTAGTGTTTCTGTTTATACCTTTTAATCAGAAAGGGGGAAATAAAAATATACTGAATAGCAAGAAAAATGTAGCACTTAGTTTTGAATGTACAAAGTTAGATGTAAGAGGGGTGGGAAGGAAGCAAAGTGAATGCCCTTTATGTAGAAAATCCTTTTGGGAAAACAGAACGTTTTTACTGGTGTATACTAAGGTACGCCGCCTAAGTAAATAGTTGCTGCTTTCTGGTCCTGTCAGTTTTAAATAAACCATTCATTGTTATGGCTTGGTTATTCCACAAATAACCAAACACAGCAGAGTTAAACTTTGATACCACTGACTGGAAAAACGCACATGATGAACTCTCTTAATATGAATTTATACTGTTGGTCTTTACTTGGAGGAAACAAGTTTTGCAGATTGTGCTAGAAAGTAAAGATACTGCAGACTTTAAGTACTCTATTACAAAGCTGCTCCTGTGCTTGAGTATTATACAATAGCAAGTAGGATTTATTTATCAAACGCTTGTTAATAAAGAGTCGCTAAGCTAGGCTGTATGTGTCCCTTCAATGTTAAAGAGCAAACGTGACACTTCTTTTTTCCCTAAAAGTTTTCTATTTAAAGGTGGAGGGTTCTCAGTTGAATAGATGATGCATTTGAATGAAAGCAGTTACTCATAGAATTTATACAGAAAATGCAGCAAGGACATAGATACTATAGCAGTGCAGTATTGTGGCTCACCTAAAAGTCTTTTTGAGACATGATAAATAAAATAGCAAATTGTGACACAGTCTTCAGAATTAGGTGGTTTGGTTTTTTTTTTGGTCATGTCTTAATGCCTTTTTAAGTTCTATTGAATCCTAACTCTTTAAAATTGCTCTTGCTGATTCTACATGAAGGTTGGTATTTATAGTAAATTATTGGTGTATTATAGTATTAATATAAAAATAATGTTATGAAGTAATATCAGTTCTTGGCAGAACAACTCTGTGTTTCACATGAGAATTCTTTCAAAGTAAATATGGTGTGCCTTATTTTTTTTGATCACTTGCAGAAGAAATATATTGCACTGTGTCAAAAATAGCAGCCGACCTACAAATAGGACTACTTTGGCTAAAATGTATGGTTTCACTTTGAAAGCTGAGGTGAGTTAAGATTGGTCAGTCTCATGTCCACAAAAAGCAGTTTCTCTCTTCATGGGACTATGGGAAGAAGCAGGAAGATACCAAGAGACTTACTCTCAAACGTCAGAAATATTGGCAAGTATTCTAAAATGAGTACTTCTGCCATCTATTATTTCTCTGCTAGCCCTAACGCTTACGATTTATGTAGAACACTGTAATAGCATTCATAAACATTCTTCTTTACAAATATTAAGACAAGACCCTGTTGCAAGTTCCTACATTACTTCTTAGCAGAGTAAATAGAGATAGGTGAAGAGTTGTAAACGTTTGTAAAGGTATTTGTACTGCTGGCAAATCTGAACGTGATAGCTTATTCTCTTTCACAACTTCAGTGTTAGGGTTAGAAAATATTGAACCAATAGGGACATTTTCTAAATTGACACTATTACTGTTTTTTTTACTTGATTTTCAAAATTTTGGAAGTATGGATTAATAGGAATTAGAGGTTTGAACTGTATACATGTGCGTGTTTGCACATATACAGCTCATTAACATTTTTTAAAAGAAAGAATACCCTGTTCTAATACCACACATGGATACATTAAAACATCTTGTTTTTTTAACTCTGTCTCTTCTGATTTGTATTTAAATGTATTACAGATATTTTGGGGGATTAACACTATCTGGAAGTGAATGTACTTCGGCATAGTTGTTTGTCTATATTGTTTTTCCTTAAAAAAACAAAACACAGCCCTCTCTTTTGTTTACATGGATAGCGTCATATATATTAAATGTGTTTGACAAAGAAATTCAGTTCACCATTTTAATAATGACTTGTAACGTCACCCTGTTCCGTTTTGTTATACCAAACCCACTTTCAGAAGAACTGCAACTAGCGTATGGTCATGGGTATATATGTGTATACATGCATATAGATGCAAACAGTTCTTACTAGCTTTATAATTAATTTTCATTGTGATCAAGGCTGGGTCCTTCTCCTCTGAACAATAAAATATTATGTAACTGGCGGTGGCTCTGTCTTTCTGTTTTAGTAAACCACAGAGTGGATTTAGATGTAAGATATCTGACCATGAGGGATAAGTAAACAATGGTTTGGCACACTTACGATTCGAATAAATTCTGGGGAAAATAAATGTATGTAAGGTCATCAGCTTTTAACTTTCCTTATTCAAGAAAATGAATGATAATAAATTTTAAGTCGTGAAATGCTAGCAATTCTGATGAAATATAGTATGTGAAATAAGCTAGTGTCTATCAGAAATGTAGTAACCATATTTGAATTAATTCCTGCCAAAATATTTTTGCCACGGGGTTTTCAGCTATAACATATAAAAACAAAACTATTGTTAATTCCAGAACTGCCTGACCTTAATGAATATGCCATTTTTAAAGAGACAGACAGCAGAAGAAACTGTTCGTAGCCTTTGCTGTAAAAATAAAGGTAGTTTTATTAGAGATGAAAAAATCTTCTTGAAGAAAACTGTTAAGAATGCAGTAAATATGATACAAAAATATCTTTTTAAAGCACCATGTGTACTTAAAGGAAAAATGTAGCCTTTTTCCCTTTAATCTTTTGCTATGCTAAAATTCATTTTTATAAATAAAAATGTTTAATAAGGAGTAGGTTGGGCAGAATAATTTAATTGCTCTGATTAAAGTGACTTCAGCAGTTAAAGTGAGTCAGTAGAAAACCTATGGTTTTTTCCCTCCTGGGGCAAGTTCATACATGAAATAGGAAACTTCTAGCTCCATGAGGAAGGCTAGAACAGTACACAGTATGGTAACAAGCAGAATAAAAAATATATACAGGAAACAGATGCATGAATAATGGATTTTTTTATTGGAAGTGTTAAACTGTTTTATGATACAGTAACCGGAGTTTATTTTGTCTTTGTGCTCATCTTTAAAATAATCTCTTGAGAGTGTCCTTTTCAGTATGTTAAGTGGCAGGTCTTGTATTTATTTGTAGAAGAGAGCATGTTTATGTAAGGAAACCTGCTCTTAGATTTAAGCTTTATTAACTTAAAAACAAAAACACGTGAGAGCAGAAGATAGACCTCCTTAGTCTGTTACCCATAAGACTTTAGAAGGCAGTTTGAAGTAAACATGTACAGTAGAAATTAAAGCTATTGTGTATAACGTGAACAAAAACTAATTTTGTCAATAACAGTAGTTTCTTGTGGGGGTTCTGTGGTGGAGGAGGTAGAGGTTTTCTGCATTTTGTGGGTGTCTGCTGTCTCCGGATGAAAATCTGTGGTTAATTCCCAAGTCTGGCAAAATTTACGAGGAAAATCTCTTTGAAATAGCGCACAGTTTACTAATTTATTTCTGAGTACACATATCTGAATAAATGTGTTGTATTTATTCTATTTAGACAAATTAGCTTTTTTATATTTAAAATACCTGTTGAATATTTTAATGTTGCAGTTTCTTAACTGGTTGTATGAAACTTGGATTCTCTCAGCGCTGAAGTTAAGACCTTAAAATGCTTCAGGTTTTACCATCTTAAACTCACTATTTATCTTGAGGCTGCCTTAATTAAAATATTATATACTCTAGGGCATGTTAAACATGGCAATTTATTGTAATTCTTATTAATGGAGTGTATTTAATGAGTTTCTAGAACCAACTCCATCACCTACAACACACAATGTTGATTTTTATTAGGTACATAGAGTAAAATACACACATAGTCTAATTTTCAAGAGTACCCAGCACTGACAGCTGCCGTGGGCTCCTGTAGTAACCAAGCAGGAGAAATGTGGGTGCTCAGCACCTTTGCAGCCTGGCAAGCACGGGGATAATTCTTCCCTTCGCTCTCCGGTTTGATTTCCATGGGAGTGTGCTGGACTTGGGCATAAAAGAGTGCCAGATTCTGCTTGTATCTTCATCTTATGTTAACTTACAGCTCTAGAAAGTACTTCTTAGTTGTTATTAATGCTGTCCATTGATGAGTGTGTGCCACAAGGTGTGACAAGTCCTTAAACACAGTTATCATCTGGCTTCTGTTTGCTCTTTTGAACTGTCTGCCTTGCATAGTTAGCATCTCTTGCAAGAATTATTTACTGCTCTATTTTTCCCTTTATACTTAAATGGATACAGTATTAGATGCTCATTATTTACTTGAAAGTGCTCTGAGCTTCTTGTTATTTGTAAAAAGTACAACTGTGTTCTGAAAGGCAATCAGGAAAAATAAAGGTATAAGGTGCAATTTTAAGATTAATATTAGTTTGACCAAGAAATCACACTGCTTGAGAGGAATTTCAGTATTATTGTTATGCTCTTAATGTGGGGTGGCAGAGCCTTTAAATATTTCTGGTAAAGTAGTTAATACAGCATGGAAGTTTGATATTTGTACAGTTTGTAAAGGAATTTGAGGTGTTACCCTATTTTGACTTCAGTTTTCAAGTATGCACTGGTGCATCATTAATCATAGGAAATGCAAAAATAAATAATATAGTCCCTTTGGATTTTTCATGTGAATACTTACCTTTTCCTTTTTTTGTATATACAGTTGAGGTATTTAGGTAACCCCTAACCTTTTGCTTCAACAAGGAGGTACAGTATAAAAATATTACCACAGTCTTCATATGAGCAGTTCTCTCTAAGAAAACCTCTAGATGAATATTTATTGAAAAAAAGCAAAGTTGCAATACAGAATGACTTAGCTTGGCCTGAATATTATATTTTAGACCACCAGTGAATAAAATTAAAAGCACATGGATTTCGAATAACTGGAAAAGGTTGTAATTGATTAGCACTGCATGAAAGTATTGAAGTGGAGTAAGTTTTGATTTGTGAATGGTTCTATTCAATAGAGATTAATCCTGTATGTTTGATAAAATCTCAGTGCCCCTAATGAGTTAGGTTTTTTTCTTCTCTCCCCAGTTTATTTAGCCATCAGATATTTTGATGTTCTTCTAACAACTGGAACATTTCGATCTTAGCAAATTATACATCGGTGTACTTGATTTAAACAATATTGGCTATTAATAGTTCATTTGAGACAGATAATTAAACAGATCAGTGCATTTTGCTGCCTAAGGAACCTGTAAGTTGTGTAGTGCAATTCTGCATGGTTTAGGGGTTTCATGTATCGAAAACCTTAGTGAGAAGCTTGCAGCTTTAATGCACATGGGAATAGTAATTCTTGCATATTTTTCAGTATTTTTTTTTAAAGTTGTAGTATTTAGAATTATTTTATGCAAAGGGTAGTGATTCCTGAGATTTTGCTTAGCAATAATATGAATATGTTAAGCAGGACTGGAACATACAGAAAAATTCAGCTTTATTTACGTAGGTAATCAAAAAGAGTCTGTTTCTTATCGATAACTTCATTAAAATAAAAACCTAAGATTCCTTACCAAATCGTAAAGCAATTGAGAATTGAAATCTACAAAAGGTTTGGTTTTTTGAGGAATAAATGAGAAGATACTGAGGAGTATTTTAATATAAGGAGAGTAAATTTCTTGTTGTTAACTTGAAGACTTTCATTTAGATTTACCATGACTGTCTATTAGGATCAGCTTTCAGAAGTTGCATGTGAAATAATTACATTATCAGGTATATTTTGATCTGATTTGCTTTCTTTGGTGAAGTCGTCCTACGAAGAGGCACGGAGCATATTTGAAAACACTTTTTTTTTTCAATATAACTGTTGCAAGAGGCATTTCAAAAGTATTTCATTCTTGGAAATACTTTGTGTAATCAATGTTTACCAAATTTTCTAGTAAATATGCTGTTTGTTTTTTTGCATAGTGTTTATTTTGAGCATTTTTTTTTCTTCAAACAATGCGGATGTGAATATAATGTCCTTTGGTTGAAATGAATGCACTTATATTTAAAAGCCTAAGAAGGTTTACATAGGCATGATACAGTCAAAACCTGTGTATAATTAACATAATGTAGAAATACTCTGGATATGAAACATTGTATTTACCTAATTCAAATCTACTAAATTAAAGAGGAATATATATGTTCGCATTAATTAGGAAAGGATCCTTCCTCTTCACTACTCTTGTTTTCCCTTTCATATGAAGTCAGAAACACACAAATAAGTGAAATAAGAATTTTCAGAAATATGGTTAATGACGTAGATTAGCAACCATGCGAATTAATAATCATAGCGCTGTTTTCCTTCCCCATTATTACTCCTCATTATGTTTCATCAGTTAATTCTTGAAGAGAAACATAATTAAATTCAACAGTCCTGAAAGGAATAAGGTGGAGATGGGAGTAGAAGGAGATACAGGCAGTACAGAAAGGAAGAATAGATTGTACGTTCTGACGTACTGCTGCACCATTGGTAGGAAACGGCAAATTAATGAATAACTTGGGTCTTCTGGCTTTGTTCTTTTTAAAATATACTCTTTCTTCTTTTTATAAAGGTGATTTTTTTAGTTTTTAGCTTAAGATATATTGTTCACATATTGATAGACTTGATGAGATTTTGTAGTTCCTTACGTCCATTGTTTGTGTCCAAAGTGAAGTTTATGTACCCAACTTGATTTAGTGAGGTTTGGGGAAAAGTATTACTCCCTTTACCCTACTTCTCACTCGCTTTAGGAATGATCAAAAGTAGATGAATTAAACAGTCAGCACTCCGTGTTTTGATAATTTTAGCCAACTAAATTTCTTCTAATCTCTTTTGGAAGTAAAAGCAAAAGAAAGTCCCTATACATGTAAACTGTATTTCCTGTTGTAAACACTGGGATAATGTGGTCTGGCTACGCTTCTGCTGTGCTTCATTAAGACAGCAGTTTCAGTAGAAGAGCTGCTTACCAGTTTTGCGTTAGCATTTCAGCTCAGTGTTCGGTGTATTATAGCTACATGACCAGTCACAGGTTATGTTATCTTTTCTGGTATCTGTAGATCATAAATTAAATTGTCTCTCTCTTGGAAGAAACTATTCATTTCTTTTCCTACACATGGTCTTACAGCTTATTCATGTGCTTAACTGGGAACCAGTCAAAGCGTGTGAAGTAGGAGGGGTAAAAGGAACTCCAGTCATCAGTTCATTACAATACAAGCTTAATCGGGATGTATATACAGAAAATGGTTTTAGCATTGTTGTTTTTCTTAGAAGGGGGGCAGGGGAGGAAAAGAAATAGATTTAGCTTTGGCCCCAACATAGTTTCAACATGATGGACACCATTAAGAAAATCTTGTAAGTTTTCAGAATTTTTTTTTTCTTGATCTTTCAGAATTTTCAGTTAGTTTTCCTGATCTGCCTCAGTAAAAGATGCTTTGAAAAAAATTTTGACTATACTTCTTACTGCTCATCAAGGATGACTAGAATACAGCGTTTTCAAACATGCTTTAAAATATAACTTTGTTTTACTTCCAAATAAATCACTTAAAGTCGTATTCAGTTTTATTTTGTCAGTGAGGTACTCTGTGCTGATTTTTAAGACTATCTGAGAGGAAAAAGCTTTTCAAAGTAAGCAATGATAGAGGTGCAATTTTATAGTGTATTTATGATTTTTATGGGCATGTGTGTATGCACTGTATATAAGTAATTACCTCAGTATACATATATGATTTCTTAAAGGAATCTGTGTTTACAGTTCAGAATACTGAAGTAAATATTTGGCAGTGCTCTTCTACAGAGTTTTATATATTCCACTTTTAATTAAAGCTTAAATTCATCAGCATGTTAAATCATGTATTTTTTATTTCATAGCTTAATACTTTTATGCATGAATGTTTTGCCTTATTCATAGTAAGTGTAATAAGAGGAATTTGCTTTTACAGATGAATATATTATGAAACATGCTTTGCTGTGAAATAAGGGCAACAAAAGACTAGAGAACTGCAGATTTACACAGATAACTTCATCTGATAGATATGCTTAAAAATAAGATGCCTGGAACAACGATAGGGTAATTATGTGTAGGACAGGGTGCTATATGCTACACGCTACTAATTTTCATCAGGTTTAGAGAATAAGCAGTCTTAAATCATATGATTTAAGTCTCTTACAAGATCTTTCGTGAACCAGTCATGGTAGATACATCTAAAAGTGTCAAAACCAGGACAGCTTTACACCAGAGTTCTTAATAAGATAATCTGTGCCGTTGTTGATTAACTCATTAAATTATCTTTTTCCCTGAGATAATATTAAACGTTATACTAGATCCCATCAGACTCTTCCAAATTTGTATAGCTACACCTTGACCAAGGTGACAGCTGAGCACACCTGCTGTCAAACACTGAGCACTAAGCCACCGACTTCATTTTGCTCAGCTTGTCAGCTAAGAAATTTGTTCATAAATCTCCAGAAGTTACTTACGGTGACTTCCACACCACCCCCCCCCCCCCCCCCCCCCCCCTCCAAAATCAGATATGCCATTTTAACACCCTGACATCCCATTCAGCAAGTTTTTTGCTTAGATAACTAAACCCAGCATTATTAAAAGTAAGAAAACTCCCGGCAACAGAAAACAGAAGCTCAAATATTGCAGTACTTACCCCAAAAGAAGTTTTGCTGACATGGTGTCACTGAACTGAACAGGCTATTTGATGCCATAGTCCCTCTCGGTTCACGCAGAGCTTTCACCTTCTGGTGTAAATACTTCTTGGATCCTCAAACTGAAAACACAAACCATAGCCAAACCTTATTTTAGTTTTACAGTTTTCCTGGATTGCATAGACTCTATAGTTAGTTTTTTCCCTGTCAAAAAATTGTGTAGCACTGGTAACATGTGAAAAGCAAGGAAACAAAACAAAAAAAAAAGAGAATGAGCAAATATTTGAAGGACCTACTATTACTGCATAGACTGTGGTTAGAGAGCACTTACTGACTCTGTTGGTCTCAGTGGCTGGTAGTGACCTGCGGAGATTAACCATTTAAAAACCAGAGACTTCTTTGCTGTCCTCCTGGAGAAAGTTTGCACCGCACTTGTGGTTCTGTGGTTGTTTGTGAGGCGAATGAAGCATTCACACAATCCAAAAAAGCAAAAGCTTTAAAACTCCTTTTTTTTGCAAGCACTGTTACTGGAGCGAGCGAGTCATGTGGCTGTGACATCAGAGGACTCCAAGTAGGACTGCCTACACTGTGGCTTTTTCTTTCTCTCTCCTTTTTTTTTCTCTTTTTTTTTTTTTTTTTAATATTTTGACAAAAGGCCTGTGGTAAGGCCCTTCCTGGCATCCAGAAGGATATAGCTTTTTAATTTTTGTGACTCATGAGGATTTGGAGAGAGTACAAAATGCTGTAAGAGCCCAAACTTCTGTACAGTTAAAGCATATGGACAGCAGAACTTTATTTGTACTCTCAGTTCAGGTTCCCCCACTCTTCTTCCCCCCTCCTTCTTTTTCTTTTTTCTTTCTTTTTTTTTTTCCCCTCCCCTTCCCTCTCCCTACTTCATTATTGTGTCTGTGGAAAAGTGAGCAAAATTGGCACAAGTGGCTGTGTGAAATTCTGAACAACAGTGATGATTTACAATAATTTACATCTTTGGATTGTATCACGATCTTGGGTCTGCTTCATATTTGCTGGGTGGCTGGATTCCTTCTGTTTTACTTTTTCTCCTTGTCTTCCTATACTTGTGAATCTGTAACTCATTGTAAGAAACTTTACCTTTCCTAAGGTCTAGTAGCAGACTGCTTGTTGGGGTTGTGTTTTTTACTGTAATTGGCTGTCACAGAAGTGTTAGTCTGGGGATTCCTTTGCAAATCTTAAATCATGTCTGCCTTGCTTTACATGCCTTCAAAACTACTTGGCAGTTTTATGTAATGCAAATTAAGGGCAATTATGTTTCTTTTATATTTGGGGCAAAATATGTCATTTGGATATCATAACTAGTTGTGTACTGCAGTCTTAAGTGATGCTTTTGAATACCGGTATTGCTAGGATTTAATGTAGACGTTGCATAACAGAATGAACTGTGAGAGTTGGGAGGCTTTGATTGCGCTTACATTAATTGCTTATTATAGTTTCAGTGTTTAAGAGAAATAAACAGTCTTAGACATTTTGGGAGACTATAAATAACTTTATTCACCAGTTAATGTTAACACTTAGTTTTAAAATGAAACATAAATTCGATGCATATGTAAGATTTAAATACTTAATATCATATGTGTGCATGTGTACATAATATTTTTTATATACTTAAGATATTGTAACTTTGACTTTGTGTAATATAAGCCTTTACTGTACCAGTACAGAGTGGGTTAACAAAAGCAGTATTTTTTTGTTTATAATAGAGGCTTTGAAATAAATTGCAAAATGCTGTGTGTAGTAAGGAATAATGTGCACAGACAGTGTGTATTAGTAGTCTTGATTTGCTCACTCAGATTCAGAACAAAATTGGAAACATCTTTGAGAAAGTATCTTATTTTTTTTGCCTCTTTGGACATTATGTGTAGAACTTTTCTTATTAGCCTGATTGTATCACAGATGCACTGTATTTTTTAGTTTTAGCTGAATGATTTTAAACAATTTTTTCTTATATACGTCTTTGGGAGTAGAAGTGTGTAAAATATTTTCTAGATACTGTTCAGTGTTTGCATTTTTGTAAAATAAAATACATCTCTTTGAAGCTGCCATCCTTCCTTTTTTATTTTCCTCTTTGTCCTCAGCTTTCCCAGTAAGAAATTGGCCAGGAATGATGTGAGATGAATAGCTGGAGGTGTGGGTGGAGAGCAGGTTCTCTGTTTTGTGGGGATGGAGAGAAAATGGGAAAGGAGATTTCAGTAAAAATTACAGATTGTGTTTTGATTATCAAAGCAACATAAAACCCTGTTCATAAAAACTACTTTCATAATATTTATTGTAAGGTAAATGGCATTGTTCTTAATTCAATACTTTGAAAGTTATTAGATGCTGCGAAACTTACAGAATTCTACCTTAAAATGAAAAAGGAGTATTCTGCAAATCGCTCATCTCATAGAAAAGTGAGGATGATATTTAATTCTCCTAATGATGGATTGCTTTTATTTCTTTATATCTTCACAGTATGATTAAGAATATCAATGGGAAAAAATTAAGGATATAAAAATGATGGAAAGAATGGTAACCTTTTCATATAAACAAAATATGTTTGTGCGCATTACAGTTTTAATCAACTTTTGATGCAGCAAAAGCTTTTGGAGATTGCTGCCTCCTTTATTTGTGGAACTCTTAATTGTAAGCACAGTGTTTCTTCAACTACAGTTATGCACTGAAGATATTTATCAACTTCTCTTTGATGGTAGGTAGATTTAGTATTTTTGTATAACTCATGTCTTCATCTTAAATACTTGTTTTCATTAATATGAATGCAGTTGTTTGATTTTTTTTATTATTTTTATAAAACTCCAGAATTTATTCTTGGTCACATCTTTAATATTAGAGTATTGAACTTCCTACAGAAATCTGAATCTTAGAATTTATTGAACTGAAATACTGTGCTCAGGGTTTCTGTGGAATGGCTTTTTAATACTTTTGCTTGTGTATGCAGTTATTCTCTAAAGTTGTTACTGTGTTTTGATATGATACCTTTATAAAGTTTTTTTTACTGTACGTACTTTTTCACCTGTACTGTCAAGATCAAGACCACTGCAGTGAAGTCTTCATTTAGTAAGGCAAAATCCACTAAAAGCAGGAAAACAAATAGTTTAACTGAGTAATCTAGATGTAGTTTGCAGAAACTGTTGCTGAAAAAAATGCTAGTTTTTTTAGTATGGAGATGTTATAAAGCTAAACTTTATGCAGACCTAATACCTGTGAAACTGATGGCTTCTTTCAGTATAGTTTGCACTTCTAATGAAGCAGATGCATGAATCCTGAAAATCCACTGTATAAACCAGTGTCTTGATTGCAGACTTATGCTTGACAGTCTTTTGTTTAAAAGGTAGGTCTACAAAAATCAAAGTTAACTTATGCATTCCATAGGGGATGCTTTAAGTCACAGTTACACTTACAAAGGAAGTATTATGCTAAGGAATTTCTCTGGTAAACTATGAGCTTGATCTTTGATGACAAATGAAATCTTATTTAAAGTCAATTGTAATACAACACTAAAAGGTAATTACATCTTCCACTTTTTTGAAATGTGTTTTGAAACTTTTAAGCCATGCTTTGTTTCCAAACAATTTGCCTTATGTCACTCAAAGTTCATACAGTATATAAACAGTATGATACCCTGCTGAAAGTTTATTTGTACTTAAATGTTTGTTTCTATGCTACAACTGGAGAGATATAAATATTCTACTTACAGCAGTATGATGACAAACTTGTTAAATCACACTTACAAGTTGTAAAATATATACTGTAACAAGATGCTGATTGTTATAATACATAAAGTCCTAATGCAGTTTCCTCAGATGCAGGTATTAATTGTAGGTGCTATTAACATATATGTTTCCACTAGCACAACATTTTCTTTTTTTTTAAGGCATGAAACATCTCCTTGGTGTTTTTTATAACTTAGTAGTAATTATAATTTTTAGAGGGATAGTACTGTGTTTTCTGATGATTCTTGGCTAGTATATTTAATGTGCTGTTTGATTTAAATGTTTGCACATTTTATGGAACTTTTGTTGCTAGACTTGGGTATCTTGTAGACTTCTAATTTCCACCATCTCTGCAATAGCTTCAAGTATGCTGGTATCACATATATACTAATCTGTTAAAGCAAAAGCTAAAACTGCCTTGTAGTTGCAGCAAATTGCTAAAATAACTTTGCTGTTACAGTCCTTCATTTTAAAATGCTAATTTTTGGTGTCTAGAAGGAGTAGCATCCAACATTGGAGTTTTACTGCTGCCTTTTTATGATGACTTTCTGTTCTCTGCCTTACAACCTTTTTCTAAATAAGATACAGTTTGAAGTAGGTAGTGTCTGGGACCACTAAACATATGGAGGGAGAAAAAGGGCTGTTACATTTCTAGTGTAAACAAATGTTGTCTGTTTTCTGTGCGGTGGAATCAAGCTACTGAAGATCAAATCAAACCTTAAACTGAACTGTTATTTAAATTGAAAGGATGGTCATCTTCTGTCAACCAGTGAGTACATCATATAATAGCAAGTAGTAATAAATTAGTCTTGAGTTGTCAACTCTCTCACTTCTTCATAGAATAGAAAAGAGATTCTCTAGTGAAATAGTCTAACCCCTGATCAGACTTTGAATAAGGGGCTGCATCTTAATGGTCAGACATGTCTCATCTTGATTATTCTTGCTGCTTGGACATTTTTTCTGAGAAGTGTTACTTTCTTGTGTTCCTCAAATACGTACCTTGTAGACTGTACAGTAATTGAGAAAGAAGCCCTTTTGATTAGATGCACACATTCTAAACAGTCAATATATAGTGTTTAAGATCATCCTAACCTTCTAGCTATTTTCTCCTGTCTTTTTTTTCCCCTTTTTTTTTTGAAGTCAACTTGCAGAAAATATGGGAAACTTGTCTCATATAACAGCTGAGGATGTGGCTAGGTTAAGGCAGGAAACTGCTACCCACAATGCAATGTTACATACACTACCACTTAATAAAATTTATTTCAAACATGCTACTGACAAAACCAAAGAAAAATAATATCCTAACTATGCTAGTTAGTACACTAAATATATCTAGGGAAAAGTGAAAGTAATCTCTCTAGAGCCTTTCTTGCTTCTAGGGTACAATGCTACCAGTAGTTAAACCAGAGCAGATCTCAGTAGTTAAAAGCAGTGACCTGTTTTTAGAAAATACTCACATTACTCTGGAAATTGATTATATGCTTTTTAATAATAGTCAAAGTTATCTTATATAGACAGAATTCAGATAAGCGCTCTCCTTAGATTTTTCTGGTTGTCAAAATATCCTCTTATGTAGTTTTAAAACTGCCAACTTTTCTTGCTTCATCTCATATTCACTGAATCTTACCCTTACTGTAGCCAAGCAGCCTTTTACCTCTCCTTCCCACTTAATCTATTTGTAGGTTGGTGTGAAAATATTTTCCATGTCATATGTGGAAAGGAACTGAGAAGAGGAAAGTTCATCTTCCTAGATGATATGAAGATTTAAGGGTTCTAGTTGTTTTATTTGATTGCCTGCAATTTGAAGACTGTAATAATTTGTGAGAGGTAAATGAATTTAGTTAAATTCTAAGGTAAACTTAGTAGACTCGAATCTTCTGTGATTATTTCCAAATATCAGATGGAGATATGTATGAAATCACGGATGCTTCTCTGCCCTAAATGTCCTGAAAGTCTTGTTCTAGATATATTTTTGTTTCTGTTTGTTTTTAAATGCACGTATATTAAGGGTGATCCTCTTACAGAACATTTTTGAAGTATTTGCCTCTATAGTTAGAGAACACTTATCAAGAACAGCTGCTGTAGTGCTGTGGATCCTATCCATGGACTCATGGTGGTCTGCTGAACAACGTTCTTCAAGTTTGACAGGTGAGACAGAGACTCTCCAGTGCCACTGCTTTTGGATGAATCTAGCTGTGGTTGGAGAAAGTGCATCTTGCCAAAATATATGGGTAAGACCACACACAGTCTTTAAAATAGTTATTGTAAGCTTATTTTTAGGCAATATATGTCTTGACAGTTCTTTTATTTGCATGCCAGTTTCACTGCTGCTTATAGATTTTTTTTCATTTATTTTAGTAATGGCAATTGCAGATTTAGATCTATGTTTGTAAAGCTTTTGCACAACATTTACACTGGAAAAATACAGACTTACCACTTTCAAACCTCAGTCAAGATTAGAGAACAGATTTTAAAAAATATTAAAGTGGAGTATTCACGCTCTTCAGGTTTGGTGTCAGGATTTTCATATTAAACCCCATTTTCAGGGGCATAGTTCAGCAATAAAAATTTGCTTCTGGTTTTAAAATTGTACCAGTTTTAGTAGCTTCTGTGCTTGTATAAGTCTGCAGCAATGCAAATTTAAGACATGAAATTAGTTCAGTAAGTAATAAAAACAAAATGTTTTTCTTAAATTGCGTAGTTATTAAGTACTGAATTTAGAATCTGTATTTTATTTGTAGCTCCTGTGACAGTATTTTTGATGTGTATTTTAACGTGTAGAATATTCTTTGCATTCTAAGTGCCTGCTTCAACAGTTGGCTCCATAATGTGTATTTAAAATATTGTATATTTAACTGACAGTACAGAAGGTGGTTGCACCCTGTAGAATTTCTGAGTAAACAATACCAATTTGGTAACTTTCAGAACAGATGTTTTTTAAATACCCCAAGAGAAATTAAGTATAATACTGAAATGGAATATCATAAACCATTCATTGGGTAGTGATGCTTTAAAGTTATGGATTCATAATGACATGTTTTTTCCCTATTTCTGTATTTTCCAGATTATCTTGCATAATTAATGTATGACTGTTTATCCACAAAACATTACTCATTTTTTTATTACTTAACATTGCATAGTACTGTTGTTTGTAGCAGCGGACTTTACAGACAATTAAGGAAATAGTCACTGCCCTGAGGAGTATACAATTAAATATATGCTGCTAGCCATTTAACAGAAGTATGAAAATGAGGGAGGGGAAAAAACTCATATAATGGACTGTAGTAAAAATGAATGATTTGAAGAACTTCATGGAGAAGGGAGAGTAGTTAGTTTTAATTTTATTACTAACTTTCTTCACATGTTCTAGTATGAAGAGTGTTAGTTTTTTGTGTGCAATTGGCTGGTCTTGTTTTCTACTTGAACTTGATCATGATGCCTGATCATCACAATTGCTTCTCTATATTTTTTGGGGAAAAAAAAAAAAACAACAAACCCAACTCCGTAACATTTCCTTACACAGTGAATGCAAGCTGAAATATTTCTGTGCTGTTTATGATGTTTACGTAAGTTTGAGATCCTCAGTCCTGTAAACACTATTTCTTTAGAGGGGGAAAAAATAGTAAAATGAGGTAGTTTCATGCTTTCTCCCATTTATCTCTTCACGTCCTTCCCCCCGCCCCCCCCTGTATTTAGTACCTGGATCTACTACTTCTCCACGGTTTGTGAGCAGTCTAAGCATTCCCTTGTAATTAAAAATGTATTGTGTTTTTTTGTTGGAAAAGAGATCTGAAGATCATTCATGAGAAAGAGAGTTGAAAAGAGGATGAGAGGGGAATGGAAGGAATAAAATTGGAAGGAGGAGAGTTAAAAAGAAAAATCTTGGGTTTTTAATGAGTTTCTTTTTTAACAGTATGACTGCCATTTTGTAGAGAAGGAATACTGAAGGTGAGGAGAAATGAAGTCATCGAAACAGGATGAACAACAAAAACATGCAGCCCTTTTCATGGTGACAGCATATGTAGGAGAAAATTGCCCTCCAATCTCCCAGGCAATGTGAAACCCAGTTTGTTTTGAAATAGCCAGTTCAGGTACTGGAAGCAGCCTAGCTGTGTTCATTGTGGTGGTGAGCTCCTCTGGAGTGAACTGGGCTGTCTCTGCATTGCACTTAAAATGACCTGTATAGGTATACCTAAGAAGAGAATCAAACTTAAGTGACATTGGGAAGAGCATGGGAGATGTTTGTATTAAATTTCCAATGTGTGATGTGTTCTGTGTTGGAGAGTTGGTTGATTTTTATTTTTTTTTTTTCCTCCATATCTGGAGGAGAAAGCAGACAGTATTTATAGACAGTCCATTTACCGCTGTTCAGATAAGCAGATGTCAATTCTTTTTAAGTGTGGGTTTTTTTTTTGTCATACTCTTAGTGACAGACTGCTTGGTAACTGGATGGTGGTAATGAAGAAAAAAATATGAAAATGGATTACAGTCATTCCTTCCACTCATACCTCTTCTTCCTCTGACCTTCCAACCCCAAAAGTGAGAAAGCAGCGCTGTTTTTTTAGAGAGACCCTGTGGTTTGGTTGCCAGAATCCAGATCTATAACTTCTAAGCTTTGAGGAAACGTTCTGTGTGGATAAGACAGTATATGCATTGTTTGCTTTTTAATACTTAGATATTTTCTTACTTTAGCCATTTATTTCTGTTCTGTTTAGATGGATAAATAATCATTTGTTTTAAGAAGATACACCACTGCATATACTTGTTAGCTCCATGAGGGAAGTGTCTAGTAAGTGCCCAAACCAATTAGCTATGTAGTGTATTGACAGTTAGGTAAACAGGGTGCTTTTAACTTGGTGACCCAGCCTATAACCAAAGTGATTTGTTACGTTTCCATTTCAACACAAATGCAGGTTCTGGGTCTGCTGCTTGGCTGTATGTAGTGTGAAGGTCAAAGGTGCTAAGCAGGATGAAATTCTGAATTTTGGCATAAAAAGATAATGGTGGTTTAAAGACTATCGGGTATTACCTACTGATTACAACATATATGAGGACTGACCATAGCAATGAACGGGCACTTAGTACCCAAATTGCTTTTGGAACTGTACAGCCAAATTCCTTGTTAGTGATTGGAATAGGAGTGTGTTGGAACAGGAGTGCTAAAAACCAGTTTTGTTGGGAAATTCGACAGCGTAGTCACAGATTAATCCAGGCTGACAAATACTGTTCAGTAGTATTTTCTAAATTCCTTTCCTGAGAGCATTCTGCTTCTGGAGTAGTGTTTTTTAGTTGCTCTGGGCCTGAAAAGACTTTGGACTCGAGGTTATCTCTCTGTCTGAAAATTAGTTCAAGAATCAAACAAAACTCTGTTTCATGTACTTTCATATCAACGAGCATGTTGATTGGTTAATATTTGCATGGAATAATAAAATTTCTTTGTACTTTATAAGCTTGGTATTTTAAAGAAAGCTGAATTTTAGGAGTGTGGGATCTACATTATAGTTTAATTCCTATAATACTTACTTTGTACCAAAATCCATTAAATGAGGTCGATTATAAGAGTTATATTCTCTGTGACATTTGTCTCCTTTGGATTTTATACTCTGTAATTGTGCTGCGAGAGCAGGCCATGGTAGCCAGGCTTCTTCCTGTATTTGGGGAGCCCATGGGGACGTAGAGATTGATGCTCCCAGACCATTTGTAAGATCAGGCAGTGCTCTGAGCAGTTTGCTGCTTTGTCAAAAACCCTGATGCTAAAGGAAGTGTGGCTTTTCATGAGCCAGAGTTCATTCTTATGGCATGGACTTTAAGGTTGGGGGCCTCAGAAATAATTATATTCTCTGTAAAGTGTAAAATGAGCTAACCTTTATCTTTCACATTTTGTGCCTTTATGTCTGTATAGGCAGAGTATATCTTTTCACAGAGTATATCTTTTCTTATTTTAAAAAGAAGCTTATTTAAAAAGAAACTTCAGTAACTGTTGGGATTTGGTAATAAGGCAGAATATGCAGAATATACAGTTTTATTTTGCCATCTTTATCCTGCTCATCCGGTAAAATTTGTAGTTGTTGTCCTTTCTTCAAAGTCTTTTTTTATTATTTTTATTTTTATGAAAATCTAAATGTTTTCTTGCTTTTTAAGTCCAGTTTTGCCCAATGTGGGTTTGAGGCAGCTCTGCAGCAGAATGTTTGTATTTCACTTTCAGGAAAAATGATACCAGTCTGTTCAGAAATGGAGTATTTGCAGTAGTAAGTGGCATCTTTACAAACTAAACATAATGATCAAAGAGTTGAAGAAATAACAAATTTAGTTGTCTCTTGGACAAAATTACAATGGAATAGCATTTGGTTTGTCATTTAGCTTCAGTATGATTTATTTTTCTTCTTTTAATTGAAGAACAAATCCAATTCATAACTGAATGCAATTTATTCTTCTCATTTTCTGATGTGGGTAGAAAATATCTTTTTTATCTGTGTATAGGAGCTACAGTAATTCAAGCTTATTTTTCCTCTTGAATAACTGAAATAAACTGAAAGAGTCAGACATTCATTACATGACACTATTATGCCCAGACACATTTTTAGAATTCATGAATTGTACAGAACACTAATTCTTTGAGTGCTTTTCTTTTCAACTCTTATTAGTAACTATTCCTAGGTTGGACATATGACAGATACACAGCTAAAATAGTAAAGATGTTCTACAAGATTACCTATTAATTTAGAGGTGAAATCTGGAGAACTTGCAAATAGAACTATTCCCAACTGATAGGGGGGGTGGTTTGGGTTTTTTTGTGTGTGTGTGGTTTTTTGTGGTTAGTTTTTTTTCCTTAAATCTGTGTTCCCCTTCTAAAAAAATTAGCTTAGCTAAACTCCACACTGGAAGAATAGGTTGATGAAACTAGCATAGCAATGCTAGAATTAAGTTTTCCAGTGATCCTTCGTACAGCCCTGTTGTATGTGATACATTATAATAGTGTTAATTGATGCTTTTTTTTCCCCTAGAACTCCTGACTCATTGTTTGCATGGAATGAATACTGCTCACTCCAGAGTTAGTTATTCAGTGATTTTCTTTTTATCACTCATTGCTCATTATATGGCTGTCTGCCATCTTTCCTGCATACTGTTAAAATGCTATGAAGAAGAATTACTAACTTTCATGTGCTCTTTTGTGGCACATCACACTGAGTACTTAACAAATATGAACTTTTTTTCTTCACAGTACTCTTGGGAGAAATATGTTATTCTCTGTGTCAGATGTATAGTTTGGTGGAGGTACAGAGAGAATAAAATTTAAAAAATAAAAGACAAATTAAAAACCCAACTTCTCAGTCACTCTAATGTGCACAGCTAGGGTGTTGAAAATGCTTGGCTTTATGTATATATAGGTTTATAAGTTTAAATGGCTCATTTTTTCAATGATGGATGTATGAACTTCAACAAGTCAAATACCATGGTTTGAACAAGGAATGGATAATTTTTGATCACTTCCTAAAAGGGGGCATGGTTAGATGGAGTATTGTTCTGATCTAATATGATGTTTCATTGTATGTTCATACATTACATGTATGTTCTTTGTATGTGTTTTTCAAACATCAAATTAACAATTTGGAACTCAGGATGTCCACTTTTATGATAAAGAACATATACAACCTTTTATAGGTTCCAGTGGGTGGATTCACGGAGACGAAATGGTTTCATCACAATACTGGAAGTAATAGATTGAGACTACAAGTCTCCTTTACCTGAGTACCGGAATCTTCATGTGGTCTAAACTCCTGATATATTGGCAGTGTAGGTCGTTGGATAACTTGCAGGTGGCTCACGAGTAGGAGATGACAGTGTTCCCTGTGGTCCACTTCAGTGTAAAACAGGGCAAGGTAAGGTAAGCTGATGGGTCCTGAGACGATGTTTCCATCTCAATGGTTTGTATCTTAAAAAAAATTTAAGGATTTGATTATTTTGGTAGTTTTCATGCCAACACTGGCTTCTTGATGATCATTTGACGTATTTCATGCACAGGAGGTATGTTTGAACTAAGCTGTGTGCAAATCAAGAACTGAAAAGATGCTTCACTGTTTAGGACGCTGATACTGTCAAGAGGCATGGATTCATTTTACCACAGTCTTACTTTGAGGTGTTTGATTAACAAACTCCAAAGTGTTGGGTTTAGTGAGAAGCAGAGTATTTAAAATACCTCTTAGGGACTCAATGCGTGTGTGTGTGGTGGTTTGTTTTTTTTTTTTATTTGCAAGACTGATCTGTGGAATTGGGGTGGGGAAGGGCTAAAGTATTGAGGATAAAGAATTCTATAAACATCAAAGCCCCTCTTTCTGTGAGACTGTAGAAAGATCATTAAAACGTTGTATGTATTTTTTTGCATTTCTTTTGATGACTGTACAGAAGTCTGTACGGCATAATTATCCTTTTCCAGAATTCTTGTATAAGAGAGAGAACCAAGAAATTAGAGGAAAAGTTTTCTTTTGTCTTCTGTATTGCTGCTTTTCACTTGGTTAACAAACAGGATATTTGTTAATGGAACTTGCTGTGGTTTATGTTTTCAGATATTAATTACTACCTTTTTCTATCCTCCTTCACACTTGTTTAGGAGGTAAACAAGTTAATTTCTATTTTACAAGTAGGTAAAGGAGACAGACCTATTCTGGGTCTGAATTTGGGAGTTGGTAGTACCTGTTCCAAAATTAGTGCTAGTCTTGCTGTTGAAAATACGTGGTTGTGTTCAGCTCTTAACATGCCTGCAGTCTTATTTAGTTCATTATCATACTATCTCTACTTTAGTTAAAGATGAAAAAATATGAGAATAAGTTGATAGGAACAGGCCTTATGTTGCGTTATTAAATAAAGATCTGTATTAGATGTCTAAACATAGGATCTTAGAAGCTTCAATCCAAGCTTGGACCAGTGTGGGGTTTTTTTGTTGGCTTTGGACTAGTCAGTTGAACTTGGCATGCATCTGTCTTGGCTTGATTATTCCTTTTATTTACCATAAATCAGGAGTGATTATGCTGAAGTTATTGCAATTTTGTGGAGGTAAGAGTTGTAAAAAAGCAGAGAATGGTATGGTGGCAAAAGGCTGTAGTCTGGTGCTTGAGAGGTGAGTTTAGCTAAGGGGCTGAACCACAGAATTCTCTTTGAACCTTCAGGAAGTTAGGGGAATTGTTCTGTCCTTCAGCTTGTCATCTGTAAAATGGGAATGAGAGTTTTCTTTTTTTAACTTCAATAAATTTAATTTATGTCATTTAAGGGATGTTTGGAAACTGATGCTGAAGGTCATAGGAGTACCAACATTAAGACTGAGTTTGTCTCTGTTGTCTTTAATAGAGTTTTTATTCCCCTAAAACTCTGAGAAATAGAGAAGACTGCCTGATGTTTTACCATGAAAGTGAAGACTTACACTACTTAAATAATTGAAATGATAAGTAATATTATGATTTTTTTCGACTCTGTCCACCAGTCGGCATTGTCAAATATTTGTTTAGTAAAGTATTGGCATCTTTCAATTGATTTAACTCCCTTAATGGAATCTCCTACAAGTTTTCTGATGCATTTCTTCCCACTGTCAAAGATAATATCCTGGGAACTACTTGAGTTAGCTAAAGAAATTGCTAGTGACTATGGTAGTTTCATATTTGTAGATTTATATTGCTGCTAAGCCTGTAACTCTTGGGATTTATTTTTTTTTTTTACATTTAAGGAGGGTGCAGAGCATAAGCAAGTGTTATACTTATTCCTGTCTATTAAACATCACCATGGAGTCATCAGAGTACAGTCATTGCCTGTTCCTTGTGCTTTTCTCTGTATAACTTACTGCTTTGTTTTAAAAAAAAAGAAAAAAGAGAAAAATCAGGGCACTTACAAATCTTCTGTAAAACTAGACATTTCAACTGAGATCAACATTTTGTTGTTCAAAACAGGATAACAGCTGTGACTTTGTAAGCTACTGTTAGTGGTTTTTAGAAGCTAATTTGTCAGCTAGCTGGCACACTGAGCTCATTTGCCGAAAGAAGTTGATGTCATCTCTTATATCGTTCTTTGTCAAAGCTCAGCGTCTCTTTTTCTTTAACCAGTGATTCTCAAATAGTACGTTACAGAATGGGGCTGTTTGCCAGTGGCATTAGTTTTCTGTTTATGTAACTTCAATTTACATCATTCATGGCTTAACACAAAATTCAGTTGTCATGTGAGAGTTGATTACCCTTTTTTTGTATGCTGTATTCATGATATGTAGCTCCTTTTTGTGTACTTTGAATAAAAAAATGTGAAGAGCAGACATGTTTATTATTTTCAAGTATTTATTATTTTCAAGTATTGCTACTTAATTTATTCAAACAGTATTGAATGTAGTTTATTATTACTTGTTCCACATACAGCACAAAATAATGATTTATTTAATGACTGTAGCTATTGATTAAAAATAAGGTTTCTTGGAATAAATGAATGAATGTCTAAAATCAGTGATTAAATGTCAATACTGCACATTGTTTCAACACAAAATTATTTGTAATTTCTGTTGAACATGCTGTCTAATAAGGAACTGCAAAACTGCATGTTTTCAGGTTCTGTCTTATTGAAGAGGTAAGTAATTGCAACATTGTCATGGAGTTTGGTGGAACCTTAGTAGTTTTAATCTATTTAGTAAATTGCTTAATGGCTTTTTAGTAGCTTCAGCATCTCAGTAGCTTTACAAAATGTTGTGGGATGTAAAGAAGAGATCCTTTTACAAGATACCAGCTAAATCAAAAATGAGAAATTAAGAGTAGGAGTAGTTTATGTTCACACTAGAGCCAAGCTACTTGCAACATCTACCAAGGATCTTGGAGAAGCGAGAAAGCTTGCTAATGGCAAAGTTATTTAGAGTACTGAAATCAAATGCTGATTGTGTAGAGCCACCCAAGGATTTCACAGAATTGAGTGGGTAATAAAATAGGTGAAATCCGTTGCTGATAAACCGGAAGCCATTTGCATGAACTCTGTGCTGTTTATTTTTGTAGAAAAAGAGATCTGAGATTCAGAATGGATAGCTCTCAAAGCCTAGTAGTTGAGGCTTAGTAGTTGTCAAAAATTGATTAGGTTTTGAAGGAATTGAGAGTATACGAGGAAAACAGTGTTTCTAGTAGTTCTACTGTTGTGCTCACCATATTATAAAAACAATATTCTAGAATTAGAAAAGTTTTGAATGAATTCTGTACAAGGAGAAACTAAATTGGCAGGGTGTTAAGGCCTGGAAAGGGATAACTGGGAGGTGAATGTGATAGAAATCTAGAATTATGAGCAATGTGGGGAAAGTGAATGGAAACAATTATTTCCTTTTTTCATAACAAAAACTAGGGGCACCTCATTAAATTATCAGATGGCAGGCTTAAAATGAACACAAGGAAGTAGTTTTTTAACAATGCATAATTAAATTGTTGAATTCCAAAATTAATTGCCACAAGGTACTGTAGAAGCCAAAAATTACAGTAGCTTAAAAAGGAATGAGAGAAGATCATGGAGGTGAAGTTTTTCTATAGCTATAAAACACAATTGTCTAGTCATAACTTTAGGCTAAACTTTAGGTCTTTTGAAGAGGAAACCAAGTAGGGTCTTTCCATAAGAATTCAGTACTGGCCTTTACGGAGAGTACTTGATCTCTGTACAGATCCCTATTCTGATGGTTTTGTAATGCTGATAACAGCATCTAGATTATAGTGCTATGTACTGTGTAACATGTATTACTGGGAGGGGGAAAAGTCACCAAATCTTCAAAGATTTGCTGTAAAAAAATCAGGATGTGAAACTTAAGAATTTTAATTGCTTATGCTTACAAAGGTAAGTAGGCTGTACTTCTGTAGAAGTGTTTTCAAAAGCATATAACCTCAGTAGTAGTAATTTGATTTGTAATTTATTGGTCATCCAAACATTGATATTCCACTGTGAAGTTTTAAAACAATAAGGTATTTTCCAGTTTTGTTTTACCAGGGTAGTTTTTTCAGAGTTTTTTTCAGATTTCGCCATCCCCCTTCCCCTCCCTTATTTAAATGTCATCTTTATTTTGTTAATACTTTTAAGCCTCGTTCTTTGAATGGTGATAGTTTGTGTTCTAGTTGTTGATCTTCTTAATGAATTTGCCTGGTCTTTTTGGAAGAATTGGACTATTTAAAGCTATACGGCTACCCTCAATAGCTGTATGTATCATAAAAGTGAGGCTTCAAATAGGAAAGGGATTACCACTTTAAAAAGTCTGGAAAATGTTGGTTTTACTAATCTGCACCTTAACCTTGTAGTCCTTTTCTGAAGGAAATAGCCACACTGAAAACTGTGAATATCCATGGTATTAAGGCTACCGAAAGTCTATTAATTTATCTAAAATGACTGACTTTTGGGAGAGATTCACTTGTGTATGTACTATGATCCTACTTTATTTCCTAAAAGTGTGCTTTGAAACCCTTTGGGCATAAATTCAATCCATTTCACCCTTAGCTATGGACAAAATGAAGCCTTAAGTTGTGCTTAATAATAAAAAAGCTCCAATAAAGTTTAAAAACATTACATTGTAGATGATAATTAATAAGAACTCTTAACATGATAGGCAAAATATACTGAAACCATAATATGTGTGTCTCTTATTAAACACTTATATGAGATTTTTTTTTTAAATTTCAGTTTTGAATCTAGCATTTATCATCTTGGATTTCAACTATGCTTTTATATATGCCTGAGGGTGAACTTTATACGTCTTTTTATAGATTAGAAACACAAAATGTTATCACACTGCCATCTGGACTGATTTATCCTTATATTGTCACAGATTTATGACGATTATATTCAAACACTTAATGTTTTCTTTTTCAAACACTTCAACACAGTAGACTAGTAAATCAAAACTTCCTTTTGAAAGATTGATTGGTGCAAATGTATCTAATCACATCCGAAGTATATTCAGAACTCTATTCAAAAACGTTGATACCATGTTTTTGGATTACAGAGGGACCACACATATTGTAAGCGGTTCTTTAATGGTTGCATAAAACTCAGTCCTGTTTTTCCTAAATCCTGATTATTTCCAGAGGTAGTAGGTAAAAATTTCTAACTTCCCCTTCGTCTTTCTCATCCACTAAAGAGTTTTGTGAGGTAGCAGTTTTGTGGCCTGACTGATTTCTGTATTGCCGTGTGATTATTTAAAAGCCTGCACCTCTATGTGTGTGACAACAAGGGAATCGAGCTGCTTTTCCTATCTGTATTTCTTTGATTTAAAATGGTGTATCTGTAGTAAGGCATGCTTAACTGTAGACTTCTCTTTCTCCCACTCCTCCCTGTGAAGACTCCCCATCCCCAAAAAACTTTTTAAGGTGGTCCACTGACTTTTTTTTTTCCTTTGGTGACACTGAAAATTCAGATCAGCAATTGTCAAATGTATTTTTCTGTTTTGAGAAATTACAGGGCTTGATGTCAGGGTGCAAATTTTCTTTGTATGACAACCTTTTGGGGAATAGCCTATGCAGTGTACATGCATGCTTATCTGCATATTTGGTGAAAGTGGACTGGCATTACAGTGTGTCTGTTTCTTGTTTAAAAGGTTAAAATAACATTTATTTCAATGTATAGACTTTTGGGCCTTTTAAGTGTCTGATGTTACTGTAATAGTATAAGACAAATAACAAAACCAACCCTCTCTTAAATAACAATTTCATTTTGATTTTGCCAAAATGCCATTACACTTTTTTTATTTGCTTAAGTGTTGTAGCAGTGTGAATATTTTGAAAGCATGTAAAACTGAAAACACTGTAGCCAGATGTACTTGCTAATATCTGGAAAAGCCTGGAATACGGATTGAGCAAGACAAGTAGTATAATATAGGGATATGTGTGGCATCATTAGTAGTTTCAAATATGTATCATGCAAATATAAATGTTTTCTTTTTTCAGAAGTAGCAAGAAAATAGCTTTGTTAAAATGTAAACAAGGTGTTTATGGCTTGTTATAACAAACCCATGTTGAGTCTCTTGTTCATGTATTTCAGTATTTTGTCTATAGCAGTGGCCAGAATTGATTGCTTAAGAAGAAAGTATAAGAATTATGAAAGAGGACAGCTGTGCGGTAGCCTGCTCACATGGGGGAAAAAATAAACACCTGATGATCAGTTAGTGATTTAAGTTTCTGAAATACAAGCATATTTCATAAGTTACATATAGCAGGAATTTAGGAATTCTTTCATTCAACTTTAACCTGAGGTATTGTGTTGTTATGGCCATCACAAAATGTTTTAGAGAAAGATGAAAGAAACTTTGCAGTAGATATATGGGATAATCAGCTTTCCAAGAAGGTCTCATTGTAATTCTTAATACCAAGATAAAATTATAAATCTCAGATCATGAGGTTTGTATTTCTTTCAAAACATGTTTGAATCCTAGCTCTCAAGGTTCCAAGACATGTTTGAATACTAATGGATAATTGTTGTCCATGTAAGCATTCCGTTGTAAAACCATTGAACAAATGATTGAAGGAACTTACTTTTCTTGATATTTGAGTCCTACTTTTCTCCTGTCCAGGAGCTCCAGCTCTAGTCTTTACTGCTTTGATTTGACCACGGAACTAAGTCACAGCTGATTTAAGGCTCTTTTCTTTACAGAACAGTTTATTTTTACAGAACTACTGCATCACCATTACCCCTTTGCTCAGTGTCCCATTGTCCCATTTGAGCAAAATTTCACAAAATTAAGAGGGATGGGGGTGGTAGATGGCTGGTCAGTGAAATTGCATAAACCTTGTTTCTTAACTCTACAAGCAGTTCCGGGGAGGGATACTGAGAGATTGGTGAGTTCATCTTCCCTTTTTAAATAGCAGCTGTACTTAATATTGGTGGATGTTACACTTGTAAGGCAAGTTAGTGGAAATTTTAGTTTCCCATTTAGTCTTTTATAAGGCTGCCCTTTGCTTATCCTTCTGTCTTGCTAACTTGTTCTCAACATCATCAACTGCAAATGAGTTATACAATGTAAGTACATTCTGTGGGAAGGTTATTTCTCTCAATTAGTGGATAATGTCCAAGTTGGGCTACATTCTAGAAAGAAAGAAGCATTTCTGGAGCTCAACGGAGAGAGTGAAGAGGCTCAATAAGTCTTTCTGCTGTCCATCAGGGCCATGACACACAGGTGATGTGTGATGATACGGTATCTCATGGTTTTGATTGTATCATCAAAAGATTCTGCACTGACAGAGGAAACAGTTCTGTAACCCTTCTCCTGTTGACATGTGGCACTTACATCTCATATTGATTGAATGATTCAGTATTTTACCTACCACACAGTTGTTTCAGATTGGTATCGACAAGTGAGAGATTTGCTTTAATGGCCTGTGCTGTTTTAAGTGATTAAGAATATCCACAGATCAATAGATTTTGCTGTGAATTCCAACAGAAGTGTCTTCTGAGTAAGAGCAGGACTGAGCGCGATCTTTCTGCTGGATGAAGAGAGAGATTTAGTGTGTTTCCTCTCTGAATCCTTCTGTTACCCGGAATATTTTAGCCCCCTAGAGTTGGATAGAATTTTAAAATGTACGGGGGCAATTCTAGTTCCAAGACCTTTTGGGTCTCTTGATGAGGGCTACTTTGACTGCCTTCAGGTTCTAGGAAAGTGTATGTCTGTACCTGCTGGTTCTCGTTACAGCATCCCTTGGACGGAGGGTAAGTCCTGTTGAAGTGCATGTCCCTCCTTGGTGGGAAACCTCTCAATAGTGGCAGAAATGTCCGTTGTAACTAAGATTTTGTTTCTGATGTTAACCAGGCATGAATCTTCTCTTGCTGTTCATTTATGGCTAAACAGTTGTTGCAAGAGGGATTAATTTCATTAATTTCATGTCTGCATTGTCAGCGTATGCACCTGAGAAAGTATGCATAAACTAACTTTCTATAACCATCAGAGAGAAATAAGCAATTTTAGTTATTCACTTGAAAATAAGTGTCTAAAATCAGCCGGATGAGTCATAACACCTTTCTCTCCACTGCTTTTGAAGGAAGCATAGGCAGACTCACTCAGAGGTAAATATTTGGTCTCCCTCAAAAACATCACATTTCACTCATAGAGTAAGTATTTCATACTAGAACTGATGGAGAGCAGGGCCATGAAGTGCAGTCTGTTACTTTGATGTTACCGTCAGAATCTTTGCCATAAATGCGTGCTACCGTACTTGTTGTGCAGCGTATGTCACTGGGGCAGGTCTTCGAAGTATTTTTACAGTATTTCCTGTGAATAGTGTAAAATAGTGTTGTTAGTGACATCAAAGCTTCTCTTCTAGGCTGTGTAGCTGGACCTAAATCTCATATATGTTTGTTTTTTTCTTTTATTCTTTTTAAATGCTAATTGTTTTTTCTTAGAATGCAATCACTTTATATTTTAATTAAAATTGACTGTATACTTCTGTTACGTTTCCATATAAAGTCTGTATCATTAAAACTTCTCAAATAAGTATAGCGAAGAATTTTTGTTAGGGCAAGCTTTGTCATCTTTCTTTTTCCTTCAGTAATTAAAAAAACCCCAAAGAAACAGAAACAATCCATCAGTCAATCCTAAGCTCTTATGACATTCATCACATTTCATCCTTGAAACAGATCCTGCATTTGCTTTTGTAAATCAGCATCTTTGCTGGTGGAAACAATTCAGTGAGGCTTGACTAGGGTAGGATAATCTCCTGTAGGTATTATGTTTGTAAGAGCAGCCCATTAAAGACACTCTCACCCCCTCTGAGAAACTCTACCTGACTTCTGGCACTTTAAACTGGTTTATTGGAACTTCTGATTTTTGGGATCAGACGCTCGAATCTTTGAAATCTTGGGAGATTCTGATATTAGTGACAAAATTAGTGACTGCAGCTGCAGTTTAGCTTAGTCTCTGAGCTAACGGAAATAACTTACCTTTCCTCTCTTCTTGGCTATGGATGGTGTGTTCCCTGTTTCCTAAGCTTGTGATTTAGATGTCATCTTCAATTTCTCTAAGATATACCTTGGAACAATTATGGCATATCTTACTGTTAAACAATTTGCAAAGTAACAATATTTTCTTCAAACTTTTAAGTCAAAGTTTAATGCCATGTGATTTATTTGAATTAACTCTGAAAGCAGTAGATTATTTTTTTTTTTCCGTTTGTCATGTGAACTCCTTTAGAAATGTCTGCACAGTTTCTTTATACTTTGTGATTGGGGCATGTAAGTAATCTATGATAATAGACCTTAAAGACCATTCAAAGAGAAATGAGAATAGTGTGTAAAATAAAATGCATTACCTAAATTAATTTTTGTGAGTGGATAATACTTAAAATGATAAATTCTTTTAGTGCAGGTATTTGTTTTTTCTGACTTACTGTTTCAAGTTGACTTTCACTTGCATGAAATTATGTGCACAGTCTCAGTAGCAATTGAAATGGTGAATATATTCTCACCACCCTACTTGTATTTGTGTTGTTTTTAGAAAGTTTATTTCTTCTGGAAAAAGAAAATAGTTGGTGTTAAGCATTTTGTCATTTCAGGTTGAACTAAAATAATAATACAAGCAAATCTTAGCTCTAAGCTTTGAAGAGTATTGTTGAGAAGCAGGAAATTCATATTGGAACAACTTACAATAAACTTAATCAGCAGAGTTATATTCTGTTTAGTGGGAAGGCTCTGTTGAGTCACTCTCAGCCAAAGCTGAGAGCAATCACTAGAGTCTGTGCTGCTTAAAAGGACTGATTTTTTCCTTTTTTTTTTTTTTTTCTGCTAAAGAGGAGGTTCATGTGGACTGAATTCCCTTTTACAAAATGGGCATGTTTCCCAGGGAAAACATGATACTTCTTCACTAATCAGGATGGAGCCTTATCCTGCAATAGGACCTACATTTTGGTCTTTTCGCCACATCATTGCTGTTTTCTACATGGACAAAAATAGATATAGAGTAAACCAACCCAAAAAGTCAATTACAGGGTTTTATAGTGATGTACTGTGAAAAATTTGGTCATGTTTTTCATTATACAGAATGTTCTTTCCGAAGACATAAACAGAAAAAAGCACATATGTTTGATTTTAAAAATAACTTTGCTTAGCTGTTTAAAAATGCTGGAGACATTTTGGATAGTTCTAAATGATCAGCATCATAATTATATGACAAAACTTCTGTGTAAAGTCTTATCTGGTTTATAATTATTTAACTGCTGGGATTTTGGGGTTCAAGAGGTATACTTTGAAAAATTTTTCATACTTATCTCAAAAGTCTAGGTTATTCATCTTCCTCTCCTCTCTAATCAGGAAGTAACTGTTAAATCTGTGATGTCAGTTTAAGGGGAATGATTTAATTTAAAAAGTATTAACATGTGAAAGAAATATTGGAATGAATGAAAACAGTTCGGTCCACTGACATTGAAACTAGTGATTATCCTAGGATAGTGTAGTGTAGGAGAGATGCTGAAGTAATAATTACAATTACAGTATCAAAGCAATAACAATTAATATGTAATAATGGAATTATAAAGGAAAGCCACATTTTTCAGTTGCGGGTGCCTGAAGTTCAATAGATAAATCCATATTTGGCCATCTACAGAAATGCAGTAAGACTTTCATAGGCATGGAGCTGTGGGGCACTTCATGTTGTTTTCATGGCAATTTGCAAATGCTCAGCATTTCTGCAAATGAGTCCAAATCCATTTAAGTTTCTAAATTTGGACACTAATATTTGAAAAATGAGAGAGATTTAAAGATGCTAGGAGTTATACAAATGAGAATAAACTATCTGAAAATCTTGCCAGCATTTATTCTTCAAAAAGTAGTTATTCCCCTTTGTTAGATTTAGTTCTTGTTAGATTTAGTTTGGGCCTGATCCAGTTCCTAATAAATTTAGTAGGAAGTTTTGGAGCTTTTATTTATGTTTATCACTAACATGTTTTCTGACTAAATTTGTTTGTTGTCTTGCTTGACACTGAAACTAAGAGTTGCTTACTTACATTTGTATGAAAACACACTTTAATCTTATTCTTTAAAGAAAAAATAATTTATAAGAATTGCTGTTCCTTGGGATTATTACACATGACAAAATTTATCAAATCTATAATGTAATAATAGAGATATTACTAACTTGGCTACTAGTTTTTTTAATGATTTCTAAGCAATCTGTTTCCAATTTGCAAATACTTTGTGTTTCTAGTACAGTGACCACAGTCAAAGAGTACCTTTACACATCAGCAGTTCTTATCGCTTGTGTAGTGTCCTCCTAATTCTCTTCATTGTCAATCTGCATCATCTTTTGTATTTCTCCACAAAAAATGGAGCTTCCCACCACTTTTTCATTTAATTGCCATGTTTATGAGGTGCTTTGTTTGCATGTTCTGGGTAACCCAGTACGTATTTCCTCCTCCTTATTTACTCTGTACAACTTTGTTTCCCCAAGTGATACTGCATTTCACTTCCTTGAATTTCAGTACTGCATTCATTCTAAATACCTTCAAATTAATCTATGGATCTCTCGAGCTTCCTTATGCTCTAACTCAGCCATTGCACATGTCTTCGGTTTATGCATTTAAAGGCCAAAAGGGTATTTTAGTTTATGTGGCCTAACCTATTATGTCAGTTATCCCTGTTAAAAAGTATTTCTATGAAAAATGTTAGTGAATGTTTGACTGAAGCTTTTCTTCCAAAATATAATCCAGATTGGATTTAAAACATGAAAAGACAGTGAATCTATCATGTCTCTTGGTATTCTGTTTAATTAATTATTCAATCACTTAACTAAGAATTAGTAGTATTAAATCAAATTTGGGTGTGTCTAGTGTTGATTTCCAGTCAGTTTGGCTGTCTTCAATCTTTCATGCATCCTACTCCAGGAAATATACTTTCATTAGGATATTGAGTCACCTCTTGATGTTTTTTTTCTTTTGCTGAGCTAGACAAATTGGATTCTCACTGTCTTTTGCTGTATTTTCCAGTCAATAACTTGTTTCTCTTTTAAAAGTGTATTCTGGGACTAGGCGCACAGTTTTAATATCTGTATCACAAGTGAGGCATAGAGAGGTGAAATTACCAGATGCAAGAGTAGAAAGTTATCTCATTAAACATTTTTAACTTATTAGTGTAGTGGGAACTCCTATTAAATTGAATATCTACTCTAAATCTTAACTTCTTTTCAGTGTTGTTTTCTAGAGTGTTGTCCATTTTGCAGATATAGTGTGTATTTTTCTCTGAAATACGTAGCTGTACTTTGAGATCTATAGCAAATAGTGTTTTGTGTGAATAGACTCCTATTTGCTAGGTGATCCATGTCACATTAGATCACTTTACTTTCTTGTACTGGATGGTGCTGGGATGGTGTCCCATTGTGGGGGCAGTGTGGACTGGAGGGAAGGTGAGGGGCTGAGCAGCTGTGTGGGTGCTTAGCTGCTGGCTGGGTTCAGCCCACCATATCATCCTCAGCTTTTTTCAGTCTCCCCGCTTATAACCCTTGGCAAAGGTTGACACAGGTGCATAGACTTGTGTAGATGAAGCAGGGTCAGAGAGAGAATACAGGACTGAAGTTGATGGAAGAATTGAAGAATGGAAAGGAAGGGAAAAGGAGAAGGTAAAAAAGGAGAGGTAGAGAAGGAAGCTCTAAGAACGGCCGAAGTTGCCTCATTCCTCAGCAGAAAAAAAAAACAGAATGCAATGAGGTCTCAGTTGCAGTGTTCCTCAAAATTGTAATGTGAACAGAGATTTTTTTTTTTTTTTAAACAGATTAAGTTATCTCCGAAGTAGAACTGCATGAGAGTTCTTGGGGTCAATATGGTACAGGAATTTCAAAGACAAAATAAATTATTCTGGTCCATGCCCGTGTATATCACTTCTGGGTTTAAAATGGAATTGGATTGTGGTTACAATAAAGGGAACTTTGTTTACATTCTCTGGATCCATTTTATGTAGTTAAATCTAAGTAATGTTTCTTTTATAGGGATCATCACATACTTTAAACTAGGACCCAGTGCTGAAATGCAACAAAAAAGAGAGTGTGACTAAAGTATCTGTGAAATTCACTGTTAAGGCTGTACTCAACTCTTCTAAATTTCCATAAAACTTAAAGTTCTGATCACAGCTGCATTCACTAATGCTATGAGTTAGTCTGGTCACCTGCCTTCTGTCACTTTCAGGAAAAGAAAACATTTTCAGATTTCTGATTGCTGGACAAGGTCAACAAATTTTAGTTTTTTATTCATGTGAATAAATGCATTTCTTGGTGACCAGAAAGTAGGCTTCAGGTAGTGTATGACATAGAAATAATTTAAATTATTCCATTTGTATTTTGTACAAGCAAGAGGATATATTTTGATGCTGCATTTGAAGTGAATGAGACATTATAAATTGTGTAGAGGTGATTACCCTTGTTTCTAGCTCTTTGAAATATTTTCTTGTTAACATGATGAGAGGTGGTGTCTATAGGTAGAAATTGTATTAGCATGGAAATCTTATCTTAGGATAAGGGGAATCTCTTGAGTTTCTTATTTTTCTCTGCTGAGAGTGTAGGAAAATTAATGTTAACATAAATACAGATATCTAATGTTTATTTACCAAAGGTTGGGTAGGTGAACCAAAACATTTAAATAAATTAATAAAGGCTAATACTTGCCCCTCCCTTATCGTTGGGAGTTTTGTTATTGGATCTCTCTTCTCTGTCTAGCTGCAGATTATTTTGTTTTAACCTAAACTATAGAAGGACTTAATTTTGTTTGGGTCTTTTACCTCTTTAATAAGATGTTATTGAGCTTGTGGTTCACAAGTCATTAAAGAGAGGCTGACAGATAGACCATGTGATAATATAAACATGTTTATCATCTGTTTTCTAAGAAAACTAGGCTGAAGATGTTAAAGGTATAGATCAATGCTAATCTTGAGTCTGAATGTAGGAGCAAGTTGTAGACCAATCTGGAAAGCACTAAATTTTTGGAAATGACAGTGAAATAAGTAGTCAGAAATTGTCAGAAGAGTTTGGGGAATGAGATAGACAATAATCTTCATCTGATCCAGGCATCAGCAGCATGATCCCTGAAACATACACCTTTTTCTGGATAGCTGCATTGGTTAAGTGCCATCAGACTACAAACAGAACTGTGTGTGAAGTAGAATCAATTTGGGGTAGTGCTTGAGTTGCAACTTAGTTTTTCACTGATGACAAACTCTAAAAATCTGTTGAGATCAGTTTTGCCATGAAGTTGATGTTCACCTCCTTTAAGAACAGTGTGGGTAATTAATGCTATCAGAATGCAATTTCATACATGGATATTGTGCTGAAAATACAGTCTTTCAATTAGTCTTGTATGAGTTCTTCTCTTCATTTGGGTTTTTATTCTGAGATGCTGCTTGATGCATTGCATTGCTTGTTAACTTACATGACTTACCTTACACGCATTTTGGCTGCTTGTTACTGTTGTAGCATTCTG
>NW_009620575.1:10629-46475 GCF_000690535.1 Cariama cristata | reverse complement strand
CAGCAGACATCAGAACCATTTTGTGGTAGGAACTTTTTGCTGCTATGGTAATCTTTCAGTATGTAAAAATTAATTATGAAGGGATTGGAAGATAATTAAATTGGTCTATGGATAGAAATTTGCTATTTTCTTGTGATTTAATGTTTCAGAGTTGCCCATCTGTCCCTTAGTCTATTCACCAGTGAATGACCTTATGCTTGGTAAGGAACTGGCCCATCAATAATACTAAGTGAACAATAATGGTGGTATCTTTTGGTAGTAGCATCTAGTACTCAAATTATCTGTTAGCACTTGATTTGAATAAAACTCACATAACATTTCAGGTGAATAAATGGATAACTTGGGATATTATAAGGAAATGATCTACTGAATGACAGTTGCATGTAGGAATGGAAGAGAAGAAGAAAAAAAGTACTGTGAAGACTTTAGAAGTAAGAGACAGACCAGGAGAAAGTGATACACATCCTTCTCTTATTTCTTCTCACTTAGTACCATTTTATCTCTTCTGATTTGTACACTTTCATACTTTTGTGTGCCTGATGAATGTGTTCAAAAGTTCATTCACTTAGGGAATGATACGGCTCTCTTGAATGCGTATCTGGGCCATGGCTTTGACTCCATTATTTCCCAAGGGCTAGCCAGTCTTTGTTTTCCATGGAGTGGTGAAACAAAGTCTCTACACAGTCTTTTGTCTTTGAAAATAGAAGCAAGCTTGCTGGAGGTGTTCTTTCTTGGAATGTTTTTGCAATTTTCCAATGATTGTAATCCATTTAAGTCTGAATGAAAGAGTGAGAAGGGCACATGATTGTGTTTATACTCATTTTGCTTGCTTTCTGAAATATTGTGTGAAGTGCAGGTTAATTGAGAGCCAAGCTCTTTGGGTGGCAGTTGTTGACAACTAACTTTGTAACACACTGATTATGGAAAAATACATGCTTGAGGGAAGAAGGAAAACCTGGAAAGAAGAAATTCTTAGATCTCAACAGGACAAAACGAAGAGCATCTAATTCACTTTCCATCTTTAGCTTTCCTTCATAATTTTTTGTTTTTGTAAACCAAAGAGTCACAGGCACAAATTATTTATTTACTGTCAGGATGTTGCTAAAATGTTAACTATACTAATTCCATAGTAAAAATGACAAAGTTTGTACACATGGTATCTGTACCCTTGGACCAATAGCAACAGACAGAGTAATAATTTTAGAATAGGTACACCTGTTGGCCCATGCAGTGGATTCTGAATGCAGAATTTGGCAAGAAAAAATCATAATTTATGTAAAGAACAAGAAAACTACTGAGATTTATATTTGACAGTTATGTTCATACCAAGAAATACTTTTTAACCTTTAATGTTTTAAGACCACCAGGCTAAGAAAAAGGAATATACTTTTCCCTTTAAAACAAGTGTATCTTTGCATTTTGTCCCAATATGGTACTGCAAGTTGATGTTAATATTTTTCCTTTTGGTTTTCTGAATTCATAGGTGAAACTCTTTGGATTAACTGTTGCCCTAAGACTTTCAGAAAGTTTATGGTGGTAGTCACTGCTAATTTAAGGAAGGCAGTATTAAATATTTATATTTATTCTGAAGAGCTTTTGATCATAACTCCATCCCACTCCATCTCAAAAGCCAGCATTTTTCTGCCGTCTGTATCAACAGTCCCAACTTCTTAGAAGTTGGAGATCATAAATAAGTATTTAAAGATATCTTAAATCTATTTAGTTCCACAGATTCCTCTGTATTACCCTCCTCCATGCCACACACATACATGCAAAGGCAGAGCTTGGTGGCCCCATAAAAACTCAATATTGACCCTAAGGCCCTCTGAGAATCTGCTTTGAAATCTTAGTTTTATTTTCTTCAAGTTTTTAATGGTTAAAGTTCATATTCACAAGTATTTAAAAAGTGTGGATCAGCACCTTATTTGCAGTGTTGTTTAAAGTCCTTGGTGTTCTCAAATGTGCTTTGAGTGGTGGTTTTTTTTTTTAAATTGGGTTAATTATAGTGGGACTTTTTTTTTCTTTTTTAAATTGAAAAGTATTTCTTTGTCTTTATGCCTAAATCTTGAAAATTCCCAGGAGAGAAATTTTCACATTCTGGAGTTTAGGACAGAGTTTTGCAAGATACCTACTGTGTTTGGCTATTTCCATCTTAATAAGAAGGGCTTTATGTCTACTAAACCACTATTTCTATGTTTTTATGGAACTGGGCAGTGCCCAGTTCCATAAAAAGCCATTGTACCATAACTGTGGCAGCCATTTCTGCAGATCAGCTACGTGAAGCAGTCTGTAGTCATTTGTAAAGGAAGTTAAAAATTGAATGTAGCAACTTCAGGAAAAATAACTTTTCTCAGTTGTGAAGAAAAACTGGATTTGGTTAGGTTTGTTGGTATGATTTACCTGGAGTGTTTTTTATCTTCAGAGTCACTCAAGCATATCACAGAATGAGAAGATAAGGAAAAAACCACCTATCTGGAACTGTGAATTACTTCAGTATTTTCTGAATCACTACTAAAATGCTTTGAAAAGTATTTTTATTTAGTGTAAATTTTTGCTTTCTGTTCAGCATAGCATCTTGAAGCTTATATTTGTAGGCTTAAAGTTGTAGGTTTTTTTCTGTAGGTTGTGGTTGTCATTTAATATTTTCTTGCATTTTTATATATATATATTTTTTTTTTTATCCTGAGTTGTTATCACATAAGTCAATATGGAAATAAAGGAAGGTTTTTGTGATTCTATTTCAGTGCTGGGAAGTGGTAGTCAGGTAGAATTTGGCAGCTTAGTAGTCCTTTTGGCACCTGTCACATCTCAAAACTCTTCAGTGCTTTAAAAAATTAAACTCAGTAGCATAGATACCTACCGGTATTGCTAATATTATAACTTCTAGCAATAGTGAAGGTATTGTAAACTCATATAATTAAATAGTAATTTCTCTCTCCATACTCTCTAAAGATTTTTGAGGTGGTTAGGACTTCCCAATAGAAAGTAGAGGGGTTAATATGAAAAAAAATCTTAACACAAATGATGTTTTTTCTTCAGCAGTTTTGTGTTCACTTTATAGTGCATAGAAGAGCATCAGGCTATGGACAGAAACTACTCATGTGTCAATACAGCGGTCTATTAAGATCGATTTGTTCTTTTGCAGGATTTTTGTACATTACACATGTAATTTTGCAAGAATGAAATTCTTGTAAAATCCATTTTATAGGAGTTGGTTTCCTTTAGAAATGTTTTTGATCTGGTTTTATAAATGGTGTTAAGTATAAATGCAACATGTGTGGTACTGAAACACATTCGTGAAAGTTTCAGAAAGATTTTGGTTTTTGAAGCATGATTTGAATACTATTCTAAGTCCTCATGTGAATTTATCTGCAAATCTGTAGTGAAGTACAGCATCATATCTTCCTGTAAATTCAGAGTGGCCATATGTAGGGTTTATCAATATTTTATTTGAATGCTTGTATTAGAAGTTAACTTTTTGTGGTCCTGTTGCACCACTGATCAATCTATATGAGACTTGAGCAGGAGCTGCGCTTTAAAGAAACTGTGAACTGGGGTCTAAGTCTCCATATTATCATGCACAGCTTAGAGATATTCTAGTGTGTTGATTTACTTGCCATCTGTTTTATAGTAAGCTAGATACCTGAGCTCTAAGAAGAAATTGCAAAATTGAGCAGAGTGTATATATATCAGGAACCAAATATATATATTGTTAAAGATAGTTTACTTTCTTAACTTCATTATATTTTCCATTGAATTCTGTGATTTTTTTTTTTTTTAGAGAGTCATAGTTTCAAGATCTTTTAAATGCTGTTTGCTGGAAAAATTTTGATGAAATAACAGAAATGAACTGATTTTTCATCTCTTAACTTTCAGTGTGGCCTTCTTTACTAAAAAGGCTAATATCAAATACCAATTTCTTGTTGGAAAAAAGTGAACTCCAACATGCAGTTGGTAAAAGACGCATTATCAGACACAGGTTAATTTTCTCTTTCCACCTCTTGAAATGATGTCAGACATACTAGCTATGGCAGTTATGCCTGAGAAAGTTATGTGTTTTTGCTGAAATACTCTATAGGGTTGTGGTGGGTTTTTTTTGTAAATGCACAATCCTCTGATCATTACTGTTGTTTCAACATAGATAAGATGGAATGCATTTTCTTTAAAGATGTATTTTTTCTGAAATATGAAAGTATTTTTCTGCGTATAACAATATGTAGCCATACCAACGTTCTTAAAGGATTTTGCTGAATTTAAGGAATTGGAGGGCATGTAATAAACTTAGATTATTATGGTGAGTTTACTAACTGTATATTTTTTATCAACTTAAATATTACTTAATTATTGCAAATTTTGGAGGACAATCTGATGAAGGTAAAAAGACAGCTTTTATATAGCATCAGACATAATACTTTTGTCAGTTGGAGCGGTAATGATACATTCCTAGATTCTTACATTCATCTATGTTTTGTGACTTTTGAGGATGCTGCTGTTTAAACAGAGATGCTATGTAAAGATTTTTAGATTTTCTGGATCTAAGGTGAGCTAACACCAAATATGCTGTATTTTTTCTCCCCTCTTTTCTTTCTTAAACTTTCTTAAATGTAACTTTCTATGCCTAGTAGGAGCCTGAATGGACTGTATTCTTCTGTAGTCATGTTTTTTCCTACAAAATTTCCATGCTTGAGAGGGCTTAGTAAGTAAAGATATATTCCGCTTTTGACCTCGCTGATATAAATTACTTAATCACCCTGACTACTACTAGCTTAATTTGTGAGAACTTTGAAAATTTAATCGTTATGACCCAATATGTAGAATATATACAGTGCAATGAATCATTGTTTGGGGGGAAAAAAACACCACAATTTTTATAGCATGTTGAAGTGGGATCACAGAAGTGTTGAAATTGGAAGGAATCTCCAGTGGTCATCTAGCCCAACCAGCCTTTTCAAAGCAGGGTCAGCTAGAGCAAGTTGCTCAGAACTGTGTCCAGTTGTGTGTTTTTATCTCCAAGGATGGAGACTACATAAAAATCTCTTAGCAACCTGTTCCAGTGGTTGACCATCCTCACAGTAAAAGGGTCTTTTTTTTTTTTATGTTTAAGTGAAATTTCCTGTGTTTCAGTCCATGCCCCATTGTGTCACCAGATGGCTCCAGATGGGCTTTGACTTTCCTAACCGCTTTGCTTGGACAATGTCTATCCCTCCTGGGTTACCTGCCCCTGCTTCCACCTCTTCTATGCTTTGTTTTTATGTTTGAGTTAAGTTAGGAGCTCCTTGCTCATCCAAACAGTCTTCCTGCCTCCTTTGCTTGATTTCTTCCTCATTGTGATGGGCTATTCTTGATCTTGGAGGAGGTAATCTGTGAAAATCAGCCAGCTCTTCTGGATCCTTCTTCTCTCTGGGTCTGTATCCCATTGGTTGCCTTTGTAGCCTTCTGTCCTTGAAAAAAAGATTGTCGACATTGTCCTCACATTCTAGCTTTTGTCCCCAATGTATTTTTAGTTTTTCAGTTATAATTGGCAAGATTTAAGCTTTCCTTGAAATTTTTTTCAATCATGGATAAGTTTTGGCTTGTTAAATTCATATTGTAAAACTAATGCTGTTTCCCAAGCCTTGGGGATATCCTGTAATTACAGGTTTATGCTGCAGCTATGCAGACGCAATTATTACCAATAGTATGAATAATTGCACTGCATGGCTGGTTTGTGGTCAGGCACTGTCTAGTACCTAGATGTGGAACAGTTAAAAAATAAAACAGAAAATTGCTGAAATGCTTGTAAGAAATGCTTCTGACTGGCAGTTTTGTTTTCTATGGTTGTGCAGGTATGATGAGATTTAATTGACTATAAATCCTGCAAGGTGAAAACTGCTGGATTTTGTCCTAGTTACTGGAAAGAAGATAATGTAAAGAGAGAATTATACAATTTTATAGTTAATTTGGAAGCAGTCCTTTCCTACTGCTTCTGGAAATACTAATTCATATGAACAAATGCAAATAAAGGGCAACGTATGTTACATTGGAAGCTAGTTCTGATTAAGACGCTACTCGAATAGAATCAGTCGTTGTATGAACATTAACACTTTTAGTGCCTTATATTGTTTAATGCTTTTTGTTTAAGAAGTGACCCAATTTTTTCACCCATCCTTCCGACAGAACTCAACTTCAGGGGCTTAAAACAGGATGTTGTTCGTGTTTTGTATTCCTCTCCTCCCCATCTGTGACTCTGTGTAGTGATCCATCATGAACACATTCCTGGAAAGCTTTAAATTTTGAGGTTTCCTTTGCACTCAGAAACTTAGAGAATATAGGAAATTAACAGTAGCTGGCAGTAGGATTAGTACTAGTTAGGAAAGCTGTTGCCTGTTAGTATTTAATATATGATGTATCAATTTTCACTTTTATGTACTTTAGTGACATTTAAAACTAGATAATTACTATGACATGGTAAATGATCTTCTGGAAGACAATACTTATTTCCATATAAATCATACATTTAAATCACAGTTAATACTGTGCTTAGTGGCCAAGCAGGTGGTAATCACAGCTGATTGTGACCAGGAGAGAAATAGCATTCCCAGTGTGGGAGCATTAGTGATAAAAGCGAGGTAAAAATACTTTCCTGATTGAAGTGAGCATTATTAAATATTTGGGTTAGAGAATAAGAGGAGGTGTTCAGAGGGAGAAGGAAAAGAAATGAATCTATATAAATACAAGCCTAAAATCTTGGGTTGCTAATAAACTGTCTGTTGGACCACATAAATAGAGAGAAACATTTGGAGCAAAACTGTGTAGCATTTATATGCTTATCCTTCCTTTCATTTTGGTTCCCCTGTTTATTTAATTTTCAGCTTTCTTGCCTGTATTTATTTTCTTCAGGGTAAATGGTAAACACCAGTGGATCTTATTGGTGTAGGAACTTTGATCATGATGATATGTATACCAGTGTACTTGAGCAGTGCCCAGTGTCTTGGTTATGTTGCTGTAAGATATTCAAAGGATATTGAATGTTTTTCCACTTTGCTGCAAAAAATAGTGTTGAAACTAGCAATGCAGAAATATGTGAGAAAAGTTTCTGATTGTTAGGATTATTGATGCAAGCTTCCTTAGAGATTCAGGGTAGTGGGGAGAATACTTAAATCCAAAAGACCTTCAGAAGATGTGGCACTGTATGTAAAATCAGATATGAAAATCATTATATGATAACTTAAGGGTAAGAAATGTGGTTAAGACTGAGAAGAGCACAGGTAAGTTAGTGAATGTACAGCTTCAATAATTTAGTCAGCTCAGTTCTGGAATAGTTTCAGTCCTGTGGAAAAGAGTCCTTTCTTCAAGCATTTGCTTGTTCTAAGGAATTCCGTAGCTGTAGTCCTACCAAGAGCAACAGAAGTACCTTTATTTATGAATTCCTGTGAAGCATTTCATGTTTATTCCTCTTATTGTTACTGAATTTCTCCTTAGTAAGGGAATTCCCTCTGTTTCTGAAGAGGATTTGAGGAGGAGAAACTGAGATGGTAAAATAGTGATTTGCAGAGAAGCAGGAAGGGAAAACAGCAGCTAATAAACCGAAAGTGATGTTCTCGTGAAAATAAATGTAGTAACAAATAACCATCTTTTTAATCTTCATTTTTGTGGTCTTATACTATTCAGTGTTTTAACAGTAATGTGAAAATCTCAGTTACACATGAATATTTAACTGATATGTGAGCTCTAAAGCTTTGGTTTGTGATTTGTCTCCAAAAATGGTACTTTGAAAGAAAGTATTCTAGAGTGGCGGATCACAAGTACGTGTTGAAGCTTAAAATGTTTTTCTTTGCCCTTAGTGGTGTTTTCTCATCAGCCTTATATATATCGTTAGTTATTTTTGCTAGGAGTTAATTCAATTTAAGGTTTGGAGAGAACAGTGCGCTCAGAAATAACAGCCACTTTCTCATGGCTCCATTTTTTGTCTTATTTTAAAAGTAATTTCAAGATTGTAGACATGTTGATGCCATGTGAGAGGAGAGACTGTTGTTTTACGGGTTCATGTAAGCACAAGTGGAAGGCTAAATGAGGTCAATCACATTGACTCAAGTTCCTGCTGTAGTTGGCATAACTCGTTCCACAAGTATGGAGAGTAAGGAGAAATAACTTAAGCTAGATTAAATGTGAATCGGGTTTAATTTTTCAATTTCTCACTTTAATAGCCCATATTGATACAATAGGGTGCTAACCTATCTTTTATTAACATTTTTTTCTAATATCTGGAAAGATTCATGTATTTAATATTAAGAAGTCTGTTTAAGCTTTTTTTTCCCCCAAAACTGGACTGTAAATACTGTGAACTGTTGGCATTGGAGTTCACTCACTTTGTTTAATTCTGTAACAGTTTTTAGATCTGCCGAGTGTCATGCTCTGAATGCAATGCTCATTCAACTGACCTTTAACTCTCTCATCCCTGCAAGGTCGGTATTGATATCTTGGGCTTTAGCGGAGAGTAGTGCTGTTGCTTCTCCCTTGCCCCCAGGCTCATGCATAGGATCGTGCACTGAAGGAAGAGTGTCAGTTTGGTACCTTTTCCAGTCATCGATATGACACCACAATCCTTTCCTGGTGGTCAGATACACGTGATTTCAGTGAGTGGGTGTCCTAACCCTAACTCTCTTGTGATGTGCTGATACATGTTTTACAGACTTCAAGGAGTAATTTTTTTCTTTCTCCCCATATATATAGGAAAGAAGGTCATATCTGTAAGCATCCTCAATTTGGAGTTTTGAGGTAGCAGATGCACCTGTAATCCTCAAAGACCATTTTCTTAGATCTACAGACTTCTGGTTTTTGACACTACAACACAATCAAGAATTGAGCAATTCCTTTGACTCAAATCCATAAGACTACAAAAGTTTTTTGATACTGGTTTATGAGGTTTGATCAGTTTTATGTCTGCATCCAAAACACCTTTAACAATTCTCCTTTGTTTGGCATATTATGTTCTTCTATTCAAATGTTCGCTAAGGCATTTAGCTGATGTAATAAATATAAAATGGAAATTTTGTTTGGGTGGAGAGAAGGCTGTTTCTGTGCTCTGATTTAAACACATTGTTTGGTCATAATGTGTAATGCAATATTTCAAAACTCACAATGTTTTAGGACATTTCAGAGGAGAAACTCGAACCAGGGTTGCAGTTTCCTTGCCTCAGTTTATTTGGATAGTGGACCAGTGTAAACTAGGAGACCCAAATATTTATTGGAAGGAAAATGAAATCCAAATCTGAACTCCAAATTTCACCTGTATTAATCACAGTACATATTTCACAAACTTGGAAAATGTACATAACTCGGATTTAAAACTTGGCTTCAGTTCTTCAATCATTTGTTAAAAAAATGTGATAATGCATTTTTTATACAATACAAAAATATAAGAGAAACGCCAAATAAAAGGACAAAACATAAGGATACATGAGCTTAAGTACACTAAACTAAGTCAAACACTGAATTAATCCTGTTCGGAAATACCACTACATAGCATAAAACGGTAGTGATCAATTACATGAGAATGGGATAGCCTATCACCTAGCTTACACTGAGAATACCTTGTAAGAAAAATTATAGTTTAATAATAGGTTTTAATCCTGCCTTAAAAGGTAGGATAAGAAATTTAAGACTTTATTCCCAAGGCAACCAGATTAAGACTGTTAAACTTTGTACTGGGATCAGACCAAAGCTTCATTTAACCTATTATATCATCTCCAGTGCTGGCCAACAGTGCATTTTAAGGAAGGGATATGAGAGAAGGGGAAGCATATAGGGATATTTCCACAGGATGCTTTCCTAACCACTAGCTATGTGTAGTTCACGCTTCCTGAGCTAGAGGTGTCTTTGTTTTTAGTAGCTCTTGATGAATATTTCTTCCATGAGTTTATCCAGCTGCTGTTTGAACGTATCTAAACTTTTAGTAGTAGCTTGCAGCAAGTGCTTTGCTTCTGTAAGTTACTTCTTCCTGCTTATACGACTTAAAATGGTTATAAAAATTCCTTGATATTTGGGTAGGAGGAGTGGTTGGAAAAGTTAATGAGTTTTATCTGTTATTTCTGTAAGAGTTTAGTAACAACAATTGATCTATTTGGCGTTTGATAAAGCAACTAGAACTTCAGAGTGGGACCAAAAAATTATTTTTATTTTTTTGTGTCCTGTGTCAATGTCTGATTAGCTGTACAATCCTGATCAAGTTATGTCACTTTTTTCTATGAGGCATAATACCCTAGAACTTACTCCCAGTGGCGTTAATGCAGGCGAGTGTTTTCTGAACCAAGTCTGACTCATGTCCAGCTGGCGTTGAGCGGAGTAAGTGCAAAACTTCCTACAGTTGTTAATGCAGACATGACTTTATTTCTTCTTTTGTAAAATGAAATGGTCATAAACCTTACATTTAGTATGCTAAATGTATGGTGGTATACTGATAACTATGGATAAAAGTGCTCTGAGAGCTACTTAGTCTTTTTAGACCATGTGAAGAAAGTACAGTATGACTGTTACGCTTGGACTGCCGGTCGTCTTGTAGATAGTTGTAATTATACAAGTCACATCAGCACTTAGGACTCATGTTTTTAAAAGTTGGAGGACACTGCTAGTAAGCCAAGAATAAGAACTTAATACTTAGAATATATTCTGCTTACGTTCTTATTGTATAAATTCCGTAAAAATATCTGTAATGCTCTAAAGCTCAATGCTTATTTTCAGAATGCAATTGGCATAAGAAAATTTACTTTTTGCAACCTTTTCCTTAAACCGCATGTGTGTACAAAAAAGTACAGCTGTAACCACAAAGTAAAACCTTTGACCAACGCCTTGTGAAGTTGTTCAGTGCCCGTCTACTCCCCCATATGTAACTCAAGATGCTGTCTTATCACTACTTGGCTTTATGGAATTTGGCTGAATTTTGAATAAGTTAAGCTAATGTTAATCACTTGTATGACACAGATTTCCATTTATTTTGATTTAGAAGACAGTGAAATCAGGCAATTTTCTAATGGTCTGGATTAAAGGTTATAGAGCATTTGGATAAAAGTTTGGTTTTTTTCTCAGTAGAAGGTTCTGCTTGTAATGTGTGAAGTAAGCAAATTTTGTCCAATTTTATGTTTAAGTAAGTGAAATAGGGTCTCTTATGAACTTCGTCTGGTCATGTAAACTCCAAGAAAACAGAATTTTAAATGAATTGTCTTTTGGTAGGAATGGGTACATGAAAGGCACAATAGAAGAGCAACATACTGCCAATCACATGAGCTTCAGACCTTTGTACTGTTATGAGCAATGGGTTTCTAAACTTTGTACCATTGTAAGCTTTTTCAGGTTTTAGTCTTTGTTCTTGGATAGCAGTCATGGTGATTAAAGTCTGTGGTGATAGATACATGGATCATCATAGTAAAACCCTGTATGTTCTCTGTGCATGGTCCTTCTCAGTGCTCTGGTGCTAACTGTGGAAGCGAGAGCTAGGTGAGGTTGTGATGCCTAAGAGGAGCAACCGAAGTCAAAGGCGGATGGATCTTGACGTGGGACGAAATGCAATGTGATGTGTGCATTTGGAGAGACTGAACTCTGGGGTAGATGTTATGGGTACATGCTAGGAAGATAGTTAAGAAGAGAGGGAGCGGAACCTAAAATAAGATAATGTGATGGCAGATGAGCAATGGGAAAGAAAGATAAGGGGGGGGAAAATAAGAGTTATGGATAAGGTTGATGGGCTGTGAGAAATCAGTATTGGGCCTGTAGCAAGAGGTAGGCACTGAACATGGATGGTACCTGGCAATTCTGAAGATCAGAACAGAAAGGAATAAGCTGATTTGTGAGGCATCTCTGTTAATGAATTTGGAAATAAGATTGGTTCAGAGTCTCAGTTTTTCTTTGCTTTGTTTTAAACAGTAGTAGATCCTTCAAGTACCCACATGGAAAATCTTTGGAGGTAGTAAATGACCTTTCAGTTTTACCTGCTCCTGCATGAAATCAAGTGATAGGTGAATAGTTTTGTGACTCTGAAGATTCCAAAATTGCTCATGATCCATGCATGCAGTAAGTGTTTGCCCTGAGATTAACATGTGTGTTTATTTTATTTTGAAAAGAGTATGGCAAATTACATTTTATAAACTATCTTAAAAGAACAATAGTGCTGCAAAATGAAGCATTAAAAATTAGGAAATACTACAATAAAGGTTACCTCTGTAACCTTGATTTATCTCCTTATGCAGTAAAGGATGAACTGGCGCTAATTACTGCTTCTTTATTGTGTGGATGCTGCCCTGGAAAGCTGCAGCAGTTCCTTAGCATTGATTAATACCATCTCACTAACTGACTTACCTGGACATCAGGCCTTTGAAGCCATTTATGGTATCAGTTGCACTGTTGATAAGCTTGGTATGTGGCATTCCTATCTCAAAGAATTTTGTGAATTATCTTCAAACAGTCAGATACTGGAATCTTGTTTTATGTAGTACTGCCCAATTTTGGCACCTTCAATAGAAGTATTGTGCCAAACAGTGAAATGTACTCATCTCATAGCATGCAAACAGTAAGGATTTATTCTGGTTTACCAAACTGAACTTTGACAAGAAACGAATACCAAGAATAACGATGGTAATAGGATTTTTTTATTTAAGAAACAATGCTGCCCTTCTTGTATCTGACTGTGGGTGCATTTGTCATCTCTCCTGCTTTCCAAATTCAGAAATTTACCTTTAATTCTGGTAAATCTGCTTGTGCAGATACATCTGCCACTGGCCATTTTACTCTTTGTCCCAAATGTTGGAGGCACTGATTTTCTAAGTTCTTATTCCAATTTTGGTAGTGCTTAGTTCTTTTTCTGTTCTTGTCAATGGACTCTAGGTAGTCATCAAGCATGGCTACAGCAAATTCTTCGAAGGACTCCTTGCTTTGTAAGGACAAACTGGTTCAGCAAAGCCTGTCCCAAATTCTTTCCTAACTGGAATCCATAGCCCTAATTCTTTCTGATGGGGAAAACCAAAAAAGAAATAATGGTTGCTAAGTCTTTACCACATCACTGACTATGATGCACTATACCAGGTGAAAAGCACAAGTGAAGATGCAGAATTGACATTTATGTAAACTAGGTGCCTTCAGTCCTTCAATACACGATCGTATCCACTGGGGAAGTGTTGCTGTCTTGTCATAAATAGTTGGTGTTCTTAATACTTGAATGAAAATTGATGTTTGTGATCATCATTTCTTATCAGACACTCTCTGGAAATTTTTATATTATGCAGTTACTCTGTAGAGGAATTGCTACAAATTTATGGCAAAACTTTATTTTAATCGTGATTGAATTTGTTTTCTAAGCAGACGTAGTTTATTTGAAAAAATCTGAATAAAAGATCCTTTCTTGCAATGCTTCCCTTTGAAGGCTATGTAAAATCTGTTTCACTAACTCAGGAGGCTTTATTTAGCATAGCTTGAATACGTTTTTCCATTCTTTCTGTACTGGCTGTTAGAGACCATTATATTTTATACATATCAACATGTTTGTATTTAAAGGCTTATTCAGAATTTCCATTCTTGGATCATTATCTCGAAAACCATTGCTAAATTTCAGTTATTTACATTTTCCTATTCCTTAAATTTTGGCATTCAATAAAGCCTTAACTAACCTGTAAACAGTCTCCATCAGGATATTTGGAAACCACTCTCTAAGCGCTTTCAAGCTTTCTGTTACTTTTGGTAGTTTGAGATAATAAAGAGTGCTACTTTTATTTTTATGATACTGTTGCATGTTTCAAGACTGGAATTTATTTTAAGTGGATAATAGTACACCACAGGTTGTTAGTTTTTCCCCTTGTGATGCTGAACAGTTGAATATGTTGGTCAATTGCTAATGGAAATACCTCTTTGATCAAGTTGTGTATGTGGTGAATTTTAAGAGAGAGAAGATAGCCCAAAGTAGGAGATTTTTCTTTCCTAAAAGGCCTTAAGGTATGAAGTGAATCTTGCTGATGAGTTATGTGTAACTCTCCATGACAGAAATGGTTTGGAGAAAAGAGCATTATATAGGAGTTAAAAGTTCTATGGCCAACTCAGGAAGACTGGAGATTGTTTTGATTCAATATTTAATTAAGCAAACACTTCGTTTCAGTGGTCTGAAATAATAGTTTTTATTTTCAGCAAGTTTACCGCAAAGTGTAGATGAGTATAAATACCTGCTTTGAGTGAAAATCATTACTTAATAGTCTTGATGTGTTGCTTTTTGTAGCCAGTGAAATGAGTCAGCCTCAGGAGATGTGAGGAAATTACAAGTAAGAAATGAATTATGGAAAGTTTATTTCTGTAAAACATTAGAAATTTTCAATACATTCATGCACTTTCATAGCTGAAAGCTGAATACTTGTACTATTTTTCAAGGTTTGGAGATCTTTTGTAATACCTGCATTTCTAGTAATTTTATTGAGGGCATTCTGCTATTAAGGAAAATAGAGGGTTATTTCATTGTAGCTTAATTATTTTAACACTTACAAGCATAGAGACACTGCTTACAGAAAATGGGTACTGTTACATACTTTCTGAGGGACTTGGCCAATCAAGAAAACAATGTGGTCTGTAATAGCAAAACTGTATCACTGGTGTATTTCAGTGCATACTGGTGGTAATACAAGGCATTTCCATGTATTAGAAAAACAATTCTAAACTAGAAACACATTTTAAAGTGCTTAAAATATGTATCAAATGCTCTGCTTACCTACAGTTAGTGTAATGTTGTTATAGGAAAGGTACATAGCTGGACAAGGAAACGAATATAGTCCTAACTTTCAAAAGTCTAGAAAAAAGTCATGTGTGTATATTTATAGTTAAGAGTATTAGTAAATGCCAACATTAGTGTATTTTTTTGTACTCGTATAGTACTGTACTTTAGAAACAAATAGTATCCTATTTGTAATACGGATGTCTTTTGTTCCATAGTACCGTGTAGATCTATAACAAAACTTGAGTAATTTTTGCATTAAAAATAGCTGAAGAATATGATTATATATTCTAATAAGATGTATACTGTATGTTAAACTTATAGCTTGCTAAAAAGCTCTTCTTTAGTCATAGTATGCGTAAAATAAAATTATCTATGATATCTTCATGCTACCCTTCAATTTTACTTGTTTACTACTGTCATATAGAAGTTTGTATTTAAGATAGGTAGATTTTAACAAAACTGGAGAAATAAAGATTGATATACTGTATTGACCATTCAAAGCTTGGCATCCCACACAGATGAGGGAAGATAAAGTGTGATTAAAACAGTCAGCAAAATTGTGGCTCTCAGAGCCTTGTTTCTACATAATGAAGGAAATTTAGGTGGAGGAACAGAAGTGTTTTGTGAAACAGAGAAATGTTCCAAGATTTACAGCAAAAAAGAAAGGATGTCATTTGAAGTGCTAGAAAGCAGCAAAAGGTCAAGGTGAGGAGCATGGATAACCATAGTTCTTAGGGAATTTAGATTTCTTGCCTTGCCTTAACTGTAATACCTATGGGCCACTGCTGATAGTAATTAGGCAGGTAAGGAGACGTGATTACTCCTTAATATTAACAAATCTGCCTGTTTTCCAACTATTTCCATCTACCCATCTGTCTTCTCTTTCATGGTTATTTCCTATTATGATTCATCTTAAACTTATGTTGTGGGTCTTTTGGGCTATCCATGTATAGTTTGCCTCTCTGCTTGTTTGCGCTTGCAAGTGTAGTCCCTCAGCCCAGAAAGCCAGGCGTATCCTGGGCTGCATCCAAACCAGCATGGCCAGCAGGTTGAGGGAGGGGATTCTGCCCCTCTGCTCCGCTCTGGTGAGACCCCCCTGCAGTACTGCCTTCAGCTCTGGGGTCCTCAGCACAAGAAGGACATGGACCTGTTGGAGCGAGTCCAGAGGAGGCCATGGAGATGATCCGAGGGCTGGAGCACCTCTGCTGTGAGGACAGGCTGAGAGAGTTGGGGGTGTTCAGCCTGGAGAAGAGAAGGCTCCAAGGAGACCTTTTGATACTTAAAGAGGGCTTATAAGAAAGATGAGACCAAACTGTTGCAATAAGACAAAGGGTAATGGTTTTCAACTAAAAGAGGGTAGATTTAGATTGGACATAAGGAAGACAGTTTTTATGATGAGTGTGGTGAGACACAGGAACGGGTTGCCCAGAGAAGTTGTGGATGCCCTGTCATTGGAAGTGTTCAAGATCAGGCTGGATGGGGCTTTGAGCAATCTGATGTGAAAAATGTCCCTGGCAGGGCGGTTGGACTAGATGATCTTTAAAGGTCCCTTCTGACCCAAACCATTCTGTGATTCTGTGATCCCTTTAAGCGCTTAGGTTGTTACTGTAATCCAAAAAAATCATATTTAGAGATGCTACTTTTGGCATCTCGAGTAATGTATTTTCAAACTTGTGTGTTGTACAAACAGTATTTCTGTCTATGTAGAGTTATTTCAATGTATTTTGAGGCTGATCTGCCTGACATATAGCTAGAATGCATGTAATAACTATAGATTTGAATTTAACTTGTAATTAAATTTCATAATAACATTTTAATCCTTTCCATGAAGATTTCATTAAAAAGTGAGAAATGGTTCATGTCCCCTCATGTTACTGTTACTTTTTCATGGCTGGCTTTTTCTACTCATATTTCAGGCTCTTGGATATTATCAATTAGGATTTTTTTTTAATAAAACACTTTTATAAAATTCTGTTTAAATTGTTAGACTGTTTTCCTTAATATTTTTTTTTTTTTTTGCCACACAGCCTGTGTGTGGTCAGAAAGTTTTGAGATTTTTGTAGGAAATACTTTACTTGCTTCTGAACTTCTCTGTACTTGGGTGGTCATTGAATGGCTAGATACTGTCACTATGAGCCATGCTGCTCATTTATACATAGTTTTGTGTTTAAAATCTCTTCCTGCAGTTAATTGCTCTCATTATATTGACATTTTTCTGGTTTATAAAGGTTTAATTCTCAAGTTTATAAAGTTTTTGATGGTGTGCTCTTGACTTGCTTAAATTTATTGTGGTACAGCAAGATTTAACCTAAATTATATTAAGTAGTATGTATGGCAGTACGTTTTTCATTCATCTTTCTGCAACATCTTTTCATCAGCCATACTTTTCAAGTGATTAGGAGGGTTCATAAAAATATTGCACTGTTATTTAGTATAGCAGTTGATCAGATTGGTGCATTGAATCCTTTTTTTTTCTACTCATATGTCTGTAGTCTGAAAACCAAGCTGAAAAGACATGGGCTTGTCTGCATGCTCTGTTCTCTAGTAAGATGGACGTGGATGGTCTGGCGTACCTCGTTTGTTTGGTATCTGACTTACCCACTCTTCAAAGGAGGAAGGATATACTGACTTTTATGAACACTTTGTAATTTATGGTAGGATGTTCTTTATGGGATGTAATGTAGGGCTTTCGGTTTAACATATGTTGAGATGTTTTTATATATAAATCTCTTTGGTAAGTGGATTATCATCCTTTCCTATTAGTTTTGTTCCACAGAATAAAATTTGAAAAGGAAACGAAGTAAAAAGTCTCTATATCCCATCATCATTTTGATGAAGCATCCTGTCTTACAGCTTTTGTATTATTTATTGCTACTGTTCATGTAGTCAATTTAAACAGTTAACTAGTAAAAATTGTCCAAACCAAGTGATAAACCTGGTATTTGAATTTTCAGTATGATAAAAGTATACATCCCAAAAGATAGTTGAGTTTATCTCTATTGTTCTCTGTAAGCAACAGTATCTTTCAGAGGTGCTAAGTGTTAGGTGATTTTTTTTCTTTTACTATTCTTTTCCTCTTTGCTATTTCTCAGCATAATGACATCCATCAAAGCTGAGCTCTTCTCACTTACATTCGTTATTGTGACTAGCTGCAAAGACTTAATAATTTAAGCTAATTTTTGTATTGTGCCTTTATAGTCTATGGCATTCTCAGAAAATAATAAGACATACCTTGTTTTGGAAATCTTGCTGTCCAAGCTGATCTAATAGGGGAAAAAAATCCAGTCATCTATCAAAGAGAAAGTAGCTGAGTAAGTCCGCCACTCATGGAGAGTGTAACACTCCATGCGTAGGAGATGGCAATTTCTTAGTCTTACTGTATTATCTGTATATGGCCTTCCAAAATAAAAACAAACAAAGTGTATTTTCATGAAAAAACAGTTTGTTGAACCTAAAGGTATTGTGTAGGAGTCTGCATGGAAATAGTGAGTCCAGAGTGGAGACAGAATAGAATAGGAGAAAGAAATAGGACCGAACAAAGGTGTTGAGCAGGAGGAAATGAGTTACAAGTTTTTGCAGAAGCATAGTTACAATGTGATAGTTAAGAAAATTTGAATTTGAAGATGAGGGTAAACCACTGGAAAATCTGTTGCTGAAAGGTTGAAATACCTATGATGCCTTGAAGTGACAGCAATGTACGATGGTTTCATCAGCACTTGGAAAACTTTGAGAACAGGCTAGAAGAGAAGTTCCAGGAGTTTAGGTGGAAAATGAATTGCACACAGTTTGCTAGTAGGGATAAAGACAGATGGATTTTGGAATATACAAATTGTTGCTATGCTCTATTGGAAATGAAGGCACAGCATTTCAAATTACAGCTGGCTTTATAATTGATGTTTATTTGCAATGGCAAGACACTGGACTGTACAAGTAAGTAGGTTTCCATTAATGGTATTCATGAAGAATGCTTGAAGCAGAAAAATGGAAATTTCAATATACGTGAACTCATGGATTGCATTAATGAAAAATTAACCTCAGTATTAGACTGATTAAATTTTGCCTGGGTTGAGATTTAGACACTGAAATCCACCTGAGGTGCAGACAGCGATTAAGTCCTATAAGCTATTGAAGACTACCTAGTCTTTTATATAACTTACATAGTTTACCACCAACTGGGGGGATTTAAACTGAATGATGATCAGAGGTCTCTTCCAACATAAGTTATTCTGTAATTGTATTTAGTACAATAGTTTACAGCATACTTACCTTTGCTTCATCAACATATGCCCAAAAATGCCTGTTCTGGGGAAGTGGGCATCTGTCTCCCATCTATGTGTCTTCTACCTACAAACAGATTTAGGAAGATAGACACTTGAATTCTGCCCCTATATTCCAAATAAAAGTTAAATGTAGTATGGACTATGTTGTTAATAATACTGATTTTTTTTCAGGGTGCCTTCATGGCATCTGGGAAGAGTTGTAGGCTGGACTGGAGCCAGCTGGATGGGTCTTGCATCCCAGGGGTTTGCCTTGCAATCCACAGAGTGGGTTTCAGGCTCCAGAGGGTCTTAATAACTGCCCTGTACCTTGATCCTATTGAGCTGGACCAAGGTGCCAACAGGGACAGAAGTCATGGGTACCAAATTGAGAGCCTGACCCATGTTCGTGGAGAAATTATGGAAAACTGGAGTTGCAATACCTATTCATAGAGCTGTTTTTAATCCGACTATGGTTTAAAGTGAATATACTTATATTTAGTAGGGAAGTGGTTTGGAACCAGTTTGTACCCTTTCCCAACAGAATGTCCCACACATCTGTGGTGGCATGGATTGGGAACAGTATTATCTTACTGGTGTGGAATCATCACAGGACAGAAAATTATTAGAGGAAAGATAGAATAAATTTAATGAGCAGGTGTGATGCTGGAGTATAAGAGGCTACTGTGAATAGTGAAGAGTTTTTTTTGTAGTTTAATTCTCTATAGAGTAATGGCTCCTTGTAAAAGTTACTCTGTTATTGTTACGTCAAATTTCTTCTGAGATGTTACAATTTAAAAATCATTGGGTAGTGTGTTTCATAGTCGAGCATACTGTAATTAATACCTTTAGTCTGATTTATAATGGCATGTATTTTTCATTTAATTTTAAAGTTTACCTTGTGCATCGTATCTTTTCCTTTTCTCTTTAAATGCATGTTTCATTTAGTGTCTACAGATCTTACTTCAGTGCTGACTATGTGAAATCTTACTTGCTATGATTTGAATTGTGGCATCATAAATTAAAGTACTGAGAGGTTACCAATTTTATTTTCCTGCCTAGGCAATGTACTGCAGAGAAAGTAAAACAAATTTAACAAATATAGAAATTTAAAATGCATAGGTTTCTGTGCTGTTAACATAATTTTTGAATGTGAGTATTGAAGTTGAGACCTTCACTTCGGTGTATTGATGTTGGAAAGTGAAGAGTCTGTGTGGTGACTGAATTTCCATTGACACTTTTTTTGCCATTTCTAGCAGTACTTACTTCAAACATTTAACTTTAGCCCCTGTTATTTCAACTGTTCCTTGAAAATGGCTATTTCAAATCAATATTAAAGCTACGTGTCTCATGCTGGCCTGCCACATGATAATGTCATTTATTTTCGCTTTTAAAATCGCTGATCACAGTGGAAAATAACTTTAAATACATTTTTAGCTATTTTATTATATCTATAGGTATTTTTACAGCTTAACTCTCTTAAGAGATGCAAAAGAAGAAACTGATTTTTTTCAAGTACTGTTTTATCCTTTGCTTTCAAATATGATTTTATTCTTTGCTATTCATTTAAATAGTAATGTTTTGCTCCAAAATGCTACTTCTGAGTTTCATGCATTTTTATTTTAAATACATTTAAATGAGATTTCATAACAAAAATGGATTTATTTTTTGTCTCATAATAAAAACATACTTCAAAGATGGATTAGAAATAGAGTCTGTATTGATCCAAATTAAAAAAATATAATATTTGCAATTTATCTTTATAGGTCACTGAGGAGAAAAATGTTTAGTGATTATTACAAGATTGAAAAGAAACATTAAGATTTAGCTTGGCTTTCTAAGATATATTTTTAAAATGTGATTTAGAAAATTTTAGGGACATGATTGAAACAAAATTATTGAAAAAAATATTTTTTGGGAAAAATAATACTTAAGCAACCTATTTTTAATTTTCTAAAAATGTTATCATGAGGCAGAGGTGTAGACTCACTGATCCTTCCATCATTCACCAGTTCTCACCCTTTCTGCTTCTGGAAATAGGTGCCACCTTAGCTTATTCTTACAAACTTCCAAGTATTAAATGCTATTGTATGGATACCATGTGTCAAAAGCTGTTGGTTCTGGCTCTAAAATGAATATATTTATTCTAAATATTATTTTCTTGGAAGTATATGAATCTGAATATATGAAAGCACTGTGTTTGGGTAGTATACAGGTTTTGTTATAGATTCTGAGAGGCATGATCCCTTCTATTATGCCAAATGAAACTGGACTGAAATCACTGCATAAAGGATACCCGTTCCTTTTGGCATCTGAATATCAATTTCAGGTGTCTTGTGTTTCTAAAGTTATACAAAAGGTGGCATAGTTAACTGAAATTATAACTAAATTTAGGAAATAAAGTTTTATAAAGATTCTGTGTGTGGAAATTCAGAAACAGGATAAACTGATGAAATAATTTTAAAATGTGGTTGTCTTTATGGGCATTTTCTAGTCACAGCTCAGTAATGAAAGTTTGTTAAAGTTGTAAGGCTGCTGAACTGAGTAAATACTTGTATAAATTTTTCAAGTCAAATCAAAGGACTGAAGTGACTTCAGTCAGCTGCAGATGCTTGGGGGAGTGTCCTTTGCTGAAGCTGAGAAGCAGCACATGAGTATATACAAAATAGCTGAGGAACCAGCTCTTTGTTATTTTAGAGTTAATTTTAAAATAAGATCACCTTGGAAATCAATTTATTTTCGTGCTTTCATCAGGTTTTCTTCTTTGTAGGCTAGCAGTGTAGACAATATGAAATTGATAACGTTTTAAAAATTAAAATAAGCATCTGTTATATAGGTGCAGAGCCCTAGTAAAACACACCATGCAGCTGTGCATCTTTTAATATTATTTCTTGGGGTTGTTTTTACTTTATACATTTTAATATGATATAATTCAAACACTATATCCCCTCTTATTATACTCTTATTATAAAATTGTAAATATGTCTTTTAAAATCATTCTCTTTGATACAATGCAGAATGTCAGAACAGTGGAACTAAATCACAACTTATTTGAAATCTGAAGGCAATAAAACTGCCTCTTTGACAGTTAATTACCCATTTCAGGTTTCTGAGAGGCTAGGTGTTATGAGTAGGCGTTTTTAGGCTGTGCATGGTGAACTCAAATAGCTTGCGTAGTAAAGTGTATATATTGAGGTATGGGAGGAATAGGTCATTTTCCATTGTCAACTGCCAGGCAAGTCAAATTCCAATAGAAGAATGTTACTAGTTACACATAATTTTATAGTACTCTGAAAAGAAGCAGCACATTTACATAATCTGCATGCGAGTGTAAGTATACGGTTTTTAAGCAATGTCCTTTTCTGAACGAAATTAAACCAAGAAGCTGTAATCTGTTGTAAGTTCGGCTCAAGGCAGCTTGCTAGAAGTTAAATAACATTAATGTTTTAGTTGGAACTTGTGTAGAAGAGGTATTATTTTAAACAAAAATGAAGTCTACAGCTATCTGGTTGTGAATGTCTCTCAATTACAGTGGCGTCCGTGGATCTTGGATCTGAATGAAGATTTGGCTAGAAATTCTCCACATCCTTATTCTGTGTTTGCCTCTGAATAAGAAACAGCATGTGCGAATTACATTTACTATAATCCGCTCCATACAGGAGGATAAAAATTCTGTGAAAAATGATGATGCATGGTTTAAAATGATTTTGATTGTAGTAGATACATGCCTTTTTAGTTTAGCTAGTTAGAGGTTAAAGGTGTTTTGAGCAGTAATGCTGAATGGCTAACATTTTAATATTTAGCTAAACACAAACCTATGAATAAGAAGTAACTCTGCAGTTGCAGACAATCGCATTCCAATGGTGGTGTAACTTCCTGCGTTTAACCGAACATGAAACATTATTCAGTGAAAAGGAAAAATACTCTTTTTCCTGAGTGTGCTACCCAAGCAATTAGAATGAATTGCAACTACTGTAGAGTGGGGAGTTACTGAATGAGATAATCTGTATTTAAGCTTCCCATAATACAAGCCTACGGAATAAAAACATGTTCTTTTATGCATCAACTTAAAATATTTTTACAGTTGTAGCTACCATGTCTATAAAGAGGTTTCTTCTATTTTCACAAAAATGGAACGTTTTTGTGTGTTATGGAAATAAATTTCCACTTAACTGCTGAAAGTGCAGTGATGCATACAGCGTTTTCAAGAGTTACTAGCTCTGAAGATATACCCAGTTCTTTACTTTCCAGTTTCAGTCAAAACAAAGGAATTTTTCCCCGTTGATGCATGTATATGAATACTACCAAACTGAAATGATGGCTGTGTGGGCATTTTCAGGGGAAAAGATAGAGCTCAGTGAAAAATTATCTATTTCTGAAATTTTTGAACTATTAGTGATTTTTGTAAAATGCAACAACATGAGTAACTTTCAGTATAATACTGTTAGTTAGACTAGAATCAAAGAGTACAATTAAGACAAAACATTAATGCTGCATATTTAGTGCCTCATTTCCAATTTCTTGGCTTTTGTGTGGAAATTCAGTCTAGTTATTATAATTAAAAAGGCATTTACTCATTTGGAACTGAGAGAAGGGACTGTCTGCATCTTGTATAGTATAAGTAATATTCTGTACACATAAAGCTTAGATTAGTTTGATTTTAAAAAACGTGAGTAAAGTAATGATTGACTTGTAATGCATTCGTAATTCCTGTTACAAAAACAAAATAATATCTGAATTTGTCTTCATTCATATGGAACCACTTCAGGTAAAGGTGAAATCTAGTTTGTAAATGTCCAGTTTGGGCTGTTAGCTGAAGAACTTACTGAAAGAAAAGAAAGTACTATTTAGCTTCAGATTCTAATTCATGCAGAAATGTTCCTTCTCAGATGTTACTTTTGAATTGAAAAGGCTAAATTGCAGCCTTGACTGCAATTATCTGTACATCTTGGCTTCTAGATCACTGAAGTCTGTCATGTGTGAGAGCCCACTATCTAAGAATTGGAAAATGTGTTGTGAATAAATACTACATAAACTCAAGTGAAAAAAATGCAGAGAGAAAATATTCATGCTAGCTAAGAAATATAATTTTCGAGGTGCTGTTTCCGTGTCTCCCAGCAAATTAAAGAGGTCAAACTCCTGGCAGCTTGTAAAACAGAAACAGTTAGCCCATGGCCTCACATAAAAATGTAGCAAGCTGTTGCTTATATTCCACCTTTGCATTTAAACCAAGAACTAACTGCTATTTGTATTTTTAAAAACAGAAGTGTGTTTACTTTGATTAAGCAATATTGTGAGCTGCAAATATTTTTGACCGTCCCACACCTCTCCCATGTTTTTTCTTTTGTCTTTGGTAGAAGTAATGAATCTCATGGATTGTATTCGGACCGTCAGTGGGATATAATATAATTTACTTCACTGACTGGTTGCCTTCCAGACGTCTACATGGGTTGAAAACTGGATTATGGTATTTAAGATACAAACTGTCTGCCCTTACTTGTCACAGAAAAACGCTTGTCAGTTAAGCCACAAACTCATATAAGTAAGACTTTGGTCTTAGAGCAACATATTTCTTAACTGATCTTTGAAAACACAAGTTCAAAAGCTCTGTTCTGCAGAATTTCTGATTTATATATGCCTTATATGCCTAATAGTTAAAAGTATTTTATTTATGGAATTTTAAAAGACAAATAGGGAAACGGCAATGGGGGATGTGTTACATAATTCATTATTGAAAGAACAACTGTAGCATAACTAAGAAATAAGATATGAGTAAATGCATGAGGGGATTAGTTGAGTACAGTTTTTAATATAAAATACATTGTTCCTAGTATTTAGCCAAAGTAGATTTTGCTTAACATATACTACAACAAAGATGACAATATTAAAAAATATAAAATATTATTTGTACCTTATCTAGGCTTTTCTCTTTTAAGATGTTTCTTGAAAATAGTCAGAAATAGAATAGGTAAATGATTACACACTTTTATCACTCTTCTCTCTTTTTTTTCTTAATACTGACTTGTACTTGGTTAGAACTAATCCATATCTTCACATTGTATAAGGCATTTAATATGCTGTGTAATTTCTACCACCCTCAAGGAAGGAAAAAAAAAAAAGAAACCAAACCATTTGCTGACCTTACCAACATTTTAGCAAGATACTTATTTGAGAGTATTTCTGCTATTGCATTTATTCTGTGTCTCTGTGGCGCTCATTTCAGGAGGCTTCTCTGCATGATAGAAAGATGCATATGATTGAAAAAATAAGAAAATTAGCCAAACCTTAATTTTGTTCATCCTGTGAAATACTTCTTGTCATTAACATTGGGTAGTCCAGCATGTTCTTTACTGAAATATGAAATACATGATTCAACCTTACTTAGGAAATTTGTTGTGTTTATTGTTAAACGATCTAAAAGAGCAGTAATTCTCAGAACAGAAATACATAAATGTGTTCATATAAATAACGCAGCCATGGTGTCAGTATGGCTCAGATCAGCACCGTTGCCTGTTTTAAGGTTTGTTGACCTGCTGCAGTTTGTCTGTTTCAGTAGCTTTGCCACACTTTAACCATTTGAATTGAAATCTCCCCTACAGAAAGATGTCCTGGGAAAGAAACTTGTTGTATGTACTCATTGGAAGGTTTTTAGCTGGGCAGTGAAATGGTCTCAGGGTGGCATCCCTACAGAGCACACTTCAGCTCAGGGCTGTGGGGGTGTCGCAAACGCTTTTTCTGGCAGCTCAGAGAGGCTGTAAGTGACACCTTCTCTTGGTGCCTCAGGACCAGGGAGGGAGATTAAAATGGTTAGGTTGATTAAAATGGAGAGGATATTAAAAGAAAGTGAGTGAGAGCAGGCATCTGCTCTATGAGGAATGGGACCACACTTAGGCAAAGACTATATATTAAGTTGCCAGAGCTAAATAAATTGTTTGCAGCAGAACATACTTCACTCCATGATGTGGGGGAAGAACCCAGGATTTTGGCTTAACCCTGGATTCTCATCATTTCTTTGCCATAAGCAATTACTTGTGAAAACTGAAGAGTGCCTGGAGGGGGTGAGACATGAATTGGTGGGGCAAGGAGACCACACTTTGCTGGATGAGGGGAATGAAACCGAGATGAGAAGCCAGGGACAGGGAAGATAACGGCACGGCACCAGGGCCCCGTTAACTGGCTGGGACAGAGGCAGGCATTCTTCCAGTTGAAAGGGGAAAAAATACACGTCGTCTTAAGACAAGCAGTCCATCTTAAGACTGGCATGTCCCAATTTATGAATGCAGGCTTTTGCAACTCTGAATGCTGTTTAATGCCGTTTTTGTGTGTGATTTTATTTGTTTGTGTTGTGGTAGCGCTCAAAGAGCCCAGTCATGATTATGGCGGCTTTATGCAGATAGGAAGACGGACCCTGTTCCAGAGGGTTTGTACCGTAAGGCTTGGCATGTGCCAAATGTTACGTGCAAAAGTAGTTCCTTTTTAGTAGTTCCTGGGTGTGCTCGCATGGCTCAAATTAAGCAAACTCGTACTTGTTAGCAGGGTTTTATCCTTGAGAGCAAGCTGAACTTCAACACTTGGAGCTGTGCCAGGAAATTCTAACGGGCTTGTCGTTATTTGCTGTTACAGATCTATGTATATCTTTGAAGGACTGAAGCCCAAACTCTTCTGTGTTTGAGTTTTCTAGTGAAGAAGACCTTCTCAATTTTTAGGATAGTGTCTTGTTTAAATTAGGAAGTACATGCCTGCTGCCTGTTGTTAGAGTGGCGGTGCTATTTCCTTTCATTTTGGAGTTTAGAACATTGCTAATATTGGGCATGCACGTTCAAGTGCATCAAATTAAGGAAATAATTTATTATGTAGAAGTTACGCTGATGTTCAGCACCAAAGAGCTCTTCAGTGCAGTGTATAAATTTCATTTATTCAGCTTTTTCAGATTTAGCTGCAGTGCTGTCCCACTGCAACTCAAGAATCTGCTTAGGAAATTTTGAAAAGTATTCAAGAAAAACTGTATAACTTATTTTCTTAAATTGTAAATATTGCTGACAGATACTTACTGTATCCGGAGAAAGGACCAATTTCTGTTGCTGCCTGTTTGGTTTAAGCAGGCATAGTTCTAGAAGCCAAATATCTGACTATTCCTACAAGAATGAAGATTTCTCCTTTTTTTTTCTTAATATGTATTTAGGGTGATTTGAAGGAAGTAATTTGATTAAATGTTTTTCTCCTTTAAAGAAAAAAAACACCAAGACTTACGTTCAAAAAATTCACATTTTCGGTTGAGGAAACCCCCCTAGAAAATGGATTGGAAAAGCCAATGGCTTTCCTGTTTGCTCTGTCTTCCCTCTGCCTGTGCTATCTTCTGTCACCTTGTACTAGCATCTATGCTCATTCTCCTACTGTGCTGGTTCTATACCATATCTTCTCCCTTGCTTCCCACTAAGAAATAAAGTAGACTTGGAGCTTTTTTTTTTTCTTGTGGTATTCCCAGTGGCATTCTACTTCTTAACTCTTCTGCTATGTTATTTCTTCTAAAGAATTTTTTATTAGTTAAGATAAAGATTTGATGCTTGGTACACTTAGCTCAATATTGCTTTGCATGAGATGTATAAATTTTTGCAGCACGCATATAGACTGTATAATTTATTTAACTGCTGCTTGTAGAATAAAACATTTTCTTATGTAAGAGTGCGGTACATTATGATTAGAAGCATCAAATTTTTCTTTCTCTGGGTTCAGTGGGCTTAGGTTGTATCTTTTACTATCTTAAATATTTATTTTTTTTTGTAGCATATTAGATTGTGGTTTACAAATGTATGTATCCTTTAAGCCCATATTAACAGATGGGCAAACAGCATTGATTCTATGTTAAATTTATTTTTTTGTGTGCCTCAGCCCTGAAGAGAACCTTCAAGAAAACCATGTGTTTAAATATTATTCTTAATGTAAGTGCAAAAGTAGGTAGTTAAATTCTGAACATGTAGATATTAGTAAACTGGATGGAGTATATTTTTTAAAAGGAATTAAAGGATTCCTTTAAATAAATGTAATCAAACATTTATTAGTACTCTTGCCATTATTTGCATCTCTGAAATAATTTTTCCTTTAAAGTCTATGCATAATATTACAAAACCCTTTTGGGTGGCAGGTGCAGTTAACCACATCACAGTATTTCAGTTCTATATTTACAACAGGAATTTTCCTAGTTAAAATTATACTTTGCAAACAGTTTAAATTTTAAACTAATATTTTTCTTCTAATGAGCAGTTGAGAAAGGTTTTCCATCACAAAGCATGATATCCACTGAAAAATACCTGTGTAACACAAAGTTTCTGAAGCAAAGCAATTACCGGGTGTCCTGGCTGCTCCCCCAGCCAAAAAAATTCCCAATCCTACAGTTAATTCTGGAGTAATGCAGGGTGATGTGCACATCAGTTTATTTTTTAGTTAATTAAGAGAAGGTTTTAGATTTTATCTTGATCTTTTTTTTATGCAGGACATAATTTTCATTCTAAAATATTAATGATAACTTTAAAAAATAGGCTAGGCTCTATATATTAACATTAAAGAACATAAAGCAAAAAATGTAAGGCTTTATGTGGAAGATCTTTGAGTTAGGCTAAATAAGAGATAAGTGCCAATTTGTGATTTGATTTTAAATTTAGGGTTTTTTTCCTATTGTATATTATGAACTGAGAGCACAAAATTGCTATGGTGCATTCTTAAAATAAATCTTAACATGCATATAAAAATATGAAGGAAGTTCAGTCATGCCCAGCTCACGCTACCGCTGCTTCAGGCAGGGATTGCCAGCCTGAGGTCGTGACCTGTTTCCATGTCTGCAGCCGGGATCATTTGCAGGCTCATGATACCAATTTCATTGTTATTTCTAGACTCACGTCTCCTCTTGAGGCTTCAACTTCAAGCTTGGGAATTTTTATTTGTGTCAAGTACCAGTGGGAAATTCAGTACAAGAGCACTTTATCTGTTTCAAATTTTGGGGGGAGGAAAAAAATAATTATCCTGGGACCATTTCAGTCACAGTATCCTACTGACTGTCAGAAAAATGTCATATTTCTGATTTAGTAAATCGGAAAGAAAAAAATTATCAACAGTAAAAGTTTATCTAACAGAGTATTTAACTTATGGGTCACTTTTATGCAATATATTATGGCCTGTTGGATAAATTTTTATTCCATAGTCTGACTGTGATCATCTTATCTCCAGTTTGTTGGTTTTTTTTAATATAACATACATGGTAAAACCATGCATATATGTCTGCATTTCACTCGATGTTACTAGGAAATTGGTTTCTGCAAATACACAAGATGTCTACTCAGGCAAAAATTCAGAAATGTATGGAATTGTTTTAAAGAACATAAATATATGCCCATGCCACCTCCAAACTGCGTGGTTAGTAAAGCTTGTAGTAAGTAACCTCTGTACCAAAAGAAATTCCTCCCAAATTATGACAAGTTGTATATATTTTTAGCTTATCTTTTTAGCTGCAAGTGACCAGGAAAAAAAAAGGTTTTCTCTCCATCCTTTATAAAATATCTACACTTTAAAAGATTTGTTGGTCTGAACTCATGGATTACAGTATTTATTTTTTTTTTTTAGGACTGTTACAGCTCAAAGTTTAGGGTTTCTAGTGGTATGCCATTGATAGAAACAGTCTATTGCTATAACTGCTGCTTTTGATCAAAAGGAGTATTACCTGTTTCTACTTTTAGTTGCATTTATGTGAGGATGAAATAGTTCACAAATAGCACTCTACATAGATATTTTTCTTAGTGAGCTCACTTGAATTCACACATGCTAGGGCTGAAATCTCAGCCCCGTTGACTTTAAACTCCCATCAACTTCCTTGGGATCTGGACTTCTTTCAAGAAGTGTACTTCAGACGAAAAAATATTGACATTTCCTTCAGGTTTTCAGACTTTTGATGTTCATCAAAAGAATGTAATCACATTTGTTAACATGTCTGCTGTTACCTTTACCTGGAAGATACTTTGCCATTATGTGCTCTGTTTCTTGAAATAAATCCATGTAAAAATATGATATTATTGGACTACTTTAGCTTTTAATAGACATAAGTACATGAAGCCCCAAATATATGAAAGTATAATTGTGAAGGGTTGGATTATTTTTAAATTACCTGTGAAATTGGGGGAGGGAAAGAATAATTTGTACATCTCATTTACTGATCGCTGTTAAAATAATTTTGTCAAAAAGTAATGTGCCTTAGAGTATTTGAAATTAAACACACTAATGCAAGAGGATATCTAAGGTGAAAGATGTTTGTGTAATGCTAAACATAACCAAAGAAACTGTGGTTTTAGCAAAGGTACCATGCTGTATTTTATCAAGTGCCAGCAGTTGCATAATGAAAGTCTTTCAGTTAAAAAAAATATAAGTAAAGAAAACACAAAAATGCCACCCAGCTGGTAGAGATCTTCCTAATTTTTACCTGATTGTATTTCTGAAGAAATATGGCAAGGCCCTCGTAAATTTTCAACATGAACTGCATTTTTGTTGCCAATTTCCATATCCTTTTAAAAGTGCTGAAGCGTGCATTTGCTATTTATGTTTGCAGTAGACTGAGTACACTTTTACTATTTGTGGTTTCAGAAATTGGAAACAACCAAACAGTGGTGCTATGGTCTAAAAAAATAAATTTTAAACAGCTGTGGGACAGTATTTTTAGAATGGTAGGAGTCCTTCTGAAGACAGACTTGTAACTGTGTGTCTCTGCACAGGAATGCTCCAGAGGGTTTTTTGAAATCAGAATTGTGTTGTCTTCACACCTTCGTCTATATTGTCTGGCATAATCAAACTCTGGGACAAATAGAGCTACTTGGAGGAATACCTTCACCCCTATATTTTCATGCTATCTGTATAGATATTTGAATTACTTTAACCAGTTCTTATATCAGATTCTGTATATCCAGTTCTCTGTAGCTTAACTGTTCCTTATAAACGTCATACAAGATAGATAATTAACTATAGTCTTATTTATAGAGATAATAAAAAGTTGTACGACGCCAGAAATCCAGTGTTATAATTCTGGCTGATTTTGGCATGCCGCTTTTATTTGTTCCCTAAAAGCTGTCCTGTATAGTAAATTATTTCTCCAGATGTAGCAATATTTAATACTTTAAATAATTTGATCAAAATAGATATGTTTAATTTCTTTGCCATTTAAATGGTGAATGTAGTGCTGCCACAGGTAATACCATACTACGTTTTGGGTATATTGCTCTGAAAACACGTAATGATTCTATTTTTCCTTTGTTTACAAAAAAAAAGTCTTTTAATAATTTGTCTTGTAACATTTCAGAAATAGCAGGTGTAATTTTTTCTTTTACTTAACCCAAGTAATTAATTAAATGACATAAATGGACTCTTTTTAGGCTTATAATCTAAAATGATAACATGGTTTAACCCTCTATATAAGCCTGTCATTGTAATGTGGTAGCTCCTTTGTGGAAGCTGATGAATTTGCTAACTAAATCATAACGTGTACCGTGGGTCAATAATTTAATTGATTGCTACATTTGATTTTAGTTGTAGCGGTTTTTGATCTAGGGCTTTTGATGTAGACTTTCTTGGAAATAAACTGTAATTACTTAATACAAATTTAAAATCAAATTAATTCTGGTTTATGTCAAGTTTTTAAATTTCAGCTCTTTCTGGAACTCAAATTATAACCATTTGAAATTTGGCAAAATCTTTTTCCAATGTACAGAAGAAATACAGTTACGCTTCTGATCTCAGTTGAGATTTGTTCTTCTTGTGGTGCTGTGCTGGCTACACTGAGCTCTTTCTGCCCTGATCCTGCAACCTAGTGGCTTATTTACTTTTTCCCTTGTAATCCTGAGTTGCACAAAGTTGTTAGCTTTTGGATCCAGCCTTCCAGCTTTGATTTCAAGTTGGCGTCCTTGCATTTGGATGCGAGTTTTACTTAGATCATGTGTTCAGGTCAATTATTTATTTGTTGTATTTTGGGATCTGTCAGTGAATGTTATCTATATTAGTTTTACAGAATATTCAAATTTAATTATATAAATAGTGAGCAGCAATGGTTTTAGGAAAGATTGTGTGTATGATTACACTGAGCAAAGAGTAAAAATAAAGCATACCACTGACCATTACTTTCTGAGGTCGTGAATTACCTTAATGTAACAAAATACTGTAATTTAAAAAAAAATTATATGCCCTTGTAGTTTTTAGAAGTTGAGGTCAATTTAATATTAGTTTTAAATTCTGACAATGAATGGCACTTTATCTCAGTTCCAAGAAATACACTGTTTGTTCAATATATTTACTGTCATTACAAGATGAGAGTATCTGTTGCAATTTTTTATTTTTTTCTTTTTAAGAAGTAGAGGAAGATGCAGCACATTCTCATGTGAGTTAGAGAACTTTGATAAAGTTACTTTTTTGAAAAGTTTCACTGAGTACTTCTTTGGAAGAAACAATTATGAGTGTCTCTTCAAAAGTGTTTGAAGAGGAAAGGGATTACTGTGTTAAGCTGTGAGTAGGGTTAGGTAGCCTCACACGACTATCCGGGTCTCCTTATAACCCACATCACTACCAAGCACTGATAAAACAGTATTTCTGCATTCTTCGGGCAATGCTTGTAACTCTTTGCATCTTCTGCCTATCAAAGAACTCTGCTGCCAAAAGTAATATTGTAGACATAAACTTGACAGTTTTATGTTGAATTTGCTTTGTCAATGAGCCTCCTAACTCCAGTTCATTAAGTCCTTATCATTGTCCCCAAAATACTAAAAATAAAAAAGGCCTCAGTTTTTAAAGAATGTGTTGTTACCTATCTCAAGATTTAAAAACTACTAGATAAGTGTGTGTGTATATATATATATTATACAAATACATATGTGTAGGTAATTGAGATGTTAATAACTTCAGATGGAAAGGTGTTGTAACAATACACTAGAAATAAAACATAAGATATTTTTCATTAAAATATAGATTATTCACAGATTGAAATTAAATGATACGAAGACTCTAGAAAAAAATCTCTTGATTGTAATTAATGTAAATAATGGAAAGATTTTCCATAAAAATGGAAACCATATGTAGAATCAAGTGGATATTTGGTGTACCAGCTTTAGAGCTGGTTTTGGCAAAACATTTTTGCTGCATTTTCAGGAAGTTGTGTTAACACAATTTTTATGACCTTTCAGATGGTCAGATACAAATAAAAATACAAAAAACCCCAAGTTTTGGGGAGATTCACTTCAGAACAGCTGTGTTTTGGCTACTGTTTGAATTATGTTAATTTATACTCGAATGCCAAAATCCAGACATTCTTGAATTCTGTGGACCAACAACTAAAGTTGTATCTTGAGTTAAAAGCATATAATTTAAAAATGACAGTGCTCCTCTGGTGTGAAAATAATAGCTGTTAACTGATATTTAAAAAAAAAAAATAAATCAATTAAACCTGATTTTTCAGTAAATTGGTATATGCCTCAGTTTGGAAAATTAAAAAAAAAAATATTTAGAAGATAAATATAATCCAAATAACTTTTCTGTTGATATGGCATTCCAGTTTTGTTATGCTCTATTTGGCAAGGTTTAGATGATCTTACACATTGTGAAAATCTGATTGTTTTATCATCATTGCTTCAAAAGAAAGTCTTATGCTAGCTCTTTAGAATCTCAGGTACTGTTTACATAATATATTCTCTAATCCTAATTACAATTGCCAATTAGTTACATAGCTGGTATTTAGATTTGTGGTACTGAGAATTGGTAGCTTAATAGGATGCATATATTTTAGATTAGTGTGCGAATGTCAGTTATTGTTCATGGTAATGCTTATGATAAATGGATTTTATCCCACTGTTACAGATAAGGCAGAAATTTAGCAGTTTGACTGATGTGTGATCCTGACAGTGACCCTCTGCTAGGACTCAGTGTTAAAATTTTTAACTACCTGTGATTGCCACTGAGATATTATGATTCTGTAGTTCAGCTAGTTTGCTTTGATCTGGGTCTGCTTTGAGTTTAAGCACCAAGTGGACCACTACTTCTGTCTTTGAAGATAAGAATTGTTACAGTGATTGAAAAGTGATTATCCCAGTGGTGTTCAAATGGTTTTAAATATTGAAACAAACCTTATCCCAAATCCTGGTCTCTGTCCTAAGACATCTAGTCTTTTTTGGGAAATCTTAAATCTGGATCTCACAAGTCTTGGTGATCTCAAATCGTAGCGATATCAATGTTGACCTTGTTTGTGTGTGTGTTCTGTGGTTTATGGTATAATTTTTTGTTATTCAAACAGGTAGGGTTCAGAAATGTGTTTATCCTTGGGACAGTCTGATGAATGCTAATCTGTAGGTCAGTTAACCACCAGTTTTTAGTTTTGAGGGGTTTTTTAAGGGCATTATGTTGGTCCCTACTCACTGGATATAAAGCATTCTATAAAGTCAATAAACTTATCTCTAAATTCAGAAAGGTATTTAAGAATCAATTTAGTCTTGCATCTTAGAAAGGGTCTTGGCTTTAAGGACCTCAGTTAGACCCACCATAGTTTCTTCTGGAAAGTGTGCTGTTTTCTTTGGTCCAGAGGACTTCCTCTTTAAATTTCTGAGCTTTGACCAGTTAAAATGTCTTTGTGTGGTCTGATGCCTGAGGGTTTAAAAAAAAAAAAAGACCTCACCCTTACTTTTTTTTCATAGAAATAGCAGCTACAGACATCCCTTTTCCATTCCTATCTTTTTAGTTACTTGTACATTTTAGCCAGATACTTGGTCATAGATCAGAGTTTTAGGATAATTTTTAATAGCAAGAATTATTCTTTACTTAAATTAGTACCTGTTAGTGAAAATGAGACATGGCTTAAAGTACAGCAGTGTTTCTGTAGTTATATCAGAGCCTTGTTTTAACACTTAAAACCAAATTGTAATTTGATTTGTGATTAAATCTGGTGAGATACGATCATATCTTCCTCAGTTCTAAAAACCAAGTGCACCAACCTCCCCACCCAGCTCTCCCCGGCTCCAAACTTCCCCCTGGTGAAACCCCCAGAGCACAACACATGGTGTGGTAGTGGAGTACAGGCTCAGTACCTTGTGCAGGGTCCTAATCCTGCACCCAGTTTCCCACGTTGATTAGGCTTCAGACTTAAAAGAACTGATAAATCATGCACTGAGATAATTAGGTAGTGACAAAGGGCAAGATTGTATAGAAGGAGAAAACAGAAGCTTTGTTTAAACCAAATACCTAGAGTCCAGCCAAACTTCGCATAAAAATCTGCCTTGAGGTCCAGCAATGGAAACTGTTACGTAGGAGGCAAGATGCCACATGGTTGGAGCGGTGGCTTGGGTGTCAAGAGAAGAGACAGCCAGTCTTTTTGGCATTGCTGTTGGTGTTATTTGTAATCTTGAGCAAATCTTTCAGCTGTACTTGTCACAGTTTGCCTGTGTCTCTAAAGTAACTTCATATGTATGTGAAAAGCACTGCGTACGAATTAGAAGGTGCGTGACACTGATAATGGTTATTACTTACAATATCAAAGTGTGATTAAAGGTCAACATTATTTACTTTTATTATTGAGTGTTGAAATTCTCTTTCGTGTAGAATGGTTATAACTAAGGGTTTTCATTCTAGAGTGGTAAGCTAAAAAGATTAATTTACACCGTTACACTGTCTTGCTAATGTCAACTGAAATCATTGGCATATTTTAACCACATTTAGCTGAGTGATGAAGATATCAAATATATTAAATTCTCCCCTCATGGGCACAATGTATGGGCAGGCAGCAGTTTGTTGGGCCCAGCAGAAGCTGAGAGGTCGGTGTGCAGACGAGCGGTGCCTGCTTTTGCCAGTGGATTACATGTGGC
>NW_009620575.1:0-10598 GCF_000690535.1 Cariama cristata | reverse complement strand
GCTCTTCCTTGCCTAGCAGGCAAAAGGTGAGGAGGCATGTGAGAGGGAGGGATGGATAGCTGCTTAGGCAGCTGATGTGTCGTGGAGTCCACTGTTTGAAATATCAGAGAAACAGAAGCACGAGCAAAAACTTACATGTTGTTTAAAAATTGGGTTTCATCAGTTTCTTGCTTTGCCTCCGAGATTGGTCTTTGTGATGTAAATAAGCTTCATACTCATCTGTCTTTAGGATGTTTTTTTATATTATCACTAATATATTTATTAGAGACAATGAGTTAATCCTTGTGTAATCTAAAATATTGTCCCAGAAGACTGATTTCACAAAGATACTGACCATAGAGTAGAAAGTTACAATGTGTGTCTGAGAACTGTGGTACGTTGAGGATGGCTCATGCCTCTTGTATCACTTATAAGGGCTCATGGGATTGTGCTAAGAAGATAGCGTTACACTTGGTGAGGAGCAAATATTGTGTGTCTTGCTCAGGAACTCCTTCGAGAAGATCTCCTCTCTGGCAACAGATACTGTGTCTGCAAGAGCTGGGCACCAGAGCTGACAAGCTGAGAATCCCTTTCCTCTGCTTTGTTGCAGTGATGGTTTTAACTAGAACATTATTGGGCATAGAAAAAAAAAAATACATAGCAGTAACATAAAAGGAGTCTTAAGAATTGTTTGTGATTTTATACTGAATTTGGGTTTTTTGCTATCCCCTAAGCCTTAATAATTGGTCACAACTGTGGCCTATTTCCAAAACTTTGATTGAAATAAATTAGGTGACTTAAGTGATCATTGAGTACTTATAGAGATTGATTTAAGTGAAGCAGGATTTGTAGGGAGAGGTGATTTATTGCATAAACTGAGACAGCTGGTTCCAAGTGAGAAGCTTATGAGTGCCTAAACTCTTTTTCAGGACTTCTTCATGCTGTTCTTTGGGTGATGATGTGTGATGAGCAATGCAGATTATGGGCTGAGGATAAAGATATCTTTGAAGAACCATTCTGGGTTTGTTATCAGTCTGGGATCCGAGCAAGAGATTTCTCCTCTTCTTTCCTCCCTTTCCTACTCCACAGAGATTTTGATGCTCTGATATTTTTCATTCTTAGTAGCTGCAGCAAGCTTTATGGATGTGTGTCTACAACACGAACTTCTAAAAATCAAGTGTTATCATAAACAATTATGAAAAACTGCTCCAAATCTACATCTCCGAACTTCTAAATTTCACCAACTCTTCAGGGTAGTCAGCAGTTTACAGACCTGAGTCTCACGTGCTGCTCTGGCTATGGCTGCACGCCTGTAACAGCTCACTAGCACTTTCTTTATGACCCTCCCCTAAGACCACAGGTTTACTTCCTACCCTGCCACTGTTGCAATTTCTGCTACTTTCATTGCTCTGTAGGAATTTTGCTTTTACAGCAATGATTTGCTGCAGTTATAGAAATGGATCTGAAATGGCCACTGTGTAAGACCTGTAACGAAGTCATTTGTTGCCACCCTTGTAGTGATCAAAATCAGTAAGGGTGGTTGTGGACAAGCTGGGAAATTTTGTATTTTGACAAAATTCAATCAGGATAAGTACTCTCTAAGCAATGTTGTATTTTTTGATTTTTTTTTCTGATTATACCTCAACTTTTCTGAAAATGATGGAAGTGATTTAACTCATACTTCCTAGTAGCTGTGAGATTTTAGGAAGATGCCCTTCAAAACTTGAATCTTCGGAAGGCTTGCGATGACTTCTGAAATAATCCAGGGAAATACTTACTTCACTGTACTGAAACCAGCAGCCTTAACTGTCACTTTACAATACATCAACACAGAGGAAGAAAAGGGATATGAGCTCTAACCTGAGGGCAGTTAACAGTTTAAGCTTTGTAAGGCTTTTGCTGCTCAGGTAAATTTTAATACAAAAGCGTTGCCACTTGGAAATTTGGAGCGGTCACCCACTGCTGGGAATACACAGATTCATTTTCAGGCAACCACTGTACCACTGAGAGTACAAGCAGCATGTCTCTCGAAGTGTAGGTTTGCTTTGGATGTTGACATGGCTCTCTATGAAACAGTTAGACAAGAAAGTGTCACCTGAAACAAAAATTTTAAATACATTTGGGCAAATCTAAACAATATAGTATGAAATAAAATGGACAGATATGATGGCTCTAAAAAGTTACTGGAAATGAAGTTTTAAAAAAAGATAACTCTTGAAGCTGGGGGTAGAGACACAGTATTTTTGAGGTACACCAAAATGTCGTCTCTGTAGTAAATCAGACCTATGATATAACTCCCAAATATCATTGCTAACCATTATGATTTATTTTTGTTTCCTCTCTTTACAAAAAGGTACATTGATTATTGATTGTTATATAGGACCTTAATGGCTCTCTGTGTAATGTAAAACAGTATCTTCATCAGAAAAGGAAATTGAATCCTGACTTTCAGTCAACCTTTTTATTGCTGTTCGTATGTGAACTTTTCCACCAAGGGTACTCAAATCTTGCAAGGCATATTGAACCTCTTGCTTTGATTCGTTGAACCTGTGATGCTTATGTCTTCATTAGGCACCAGTAGGAGCTTTGCAATTAAGGAGTGTATCAGATGTAACTGTATTGAAAAGGGTAAGTGCCCCGGTGTCACTCTGCTGGTGTGCTTCTCATGAGTAAGGAGTAAAATGTGTGCAGTTTTATTGCTAGCTACCAACCGAGCTATTGAGATAGTCTGAGCTATTCTGTTCCCTTGATAAATCTTCCATTGCAAACTCTGATTCAGTCACGAGCTTGTTTGCTGCGGATCCAAATTTCTTGAAGCCTCCCTTGAAACTGTTATCTCCACCTGAGATGTTTCTGTGGACCTAGTCCCTGTTCTTTGCTTAAAGCAACACTTTCACTGTTCTTCCTGGAAGTTTTGATGAAAATTGGAGTGTAAAAAAAGACCATTAAAGACCTTCTTGGTCTTACACATGGTGTATGATTGGGAAAGGAAAAATGTTTTGGAAAATGGATATTACTTGAAATTTAATTTGTTTTCCTTATTTTTAAGTGATAGTGAAAAAGTTATTTCATTTACTTTTGCAGTAGTTTTCCTATGCTTCAGTGAGGATAATGATTGCTCACCTTTAGTAAGTGATTTCCTAATTTACAGAACATGATTAAAATGTTAGATACAATCATTACTATTTCCAAACCTTATTAAAAAGGGGGACAGAAATTATTTTAAGTACATAACCTTTCCAGTAAAATACAGTAGCTGCCAAGACTTGTCATTTTAAAAAAAAATAATTCCTCTATATCGATAAACATGCAATGTAAAAATATGAATTGTAACATCATTTAGTAACTGCAGGAAGCAGTCATAAGCTGTTTTAGTTGAATTAATTTTGAAAGTTACATACAGTGTACTTTAAAATTTGGAAGTTTTTGGAAACTGAACAATTAAATGAAGGATTAGGACTCATAATTAAGACACATGTTTGCTCTTGAATTTCTACAATAGCGTTTCCATAGCCTCTGTGTTGAAACCAAATTAGTTATTCTATCAGTAGTTGGTTTTATCTTTTTCAGATGCTGTTCCTCTCAGTTGACTTCTAAGAAATGCTAAAATCCCCTCTTCCCCAGGGAAAAGAAAACACAACACAGAAAGACCCAAAAAGCTGTTCATTATTGAAGCTAAATTACAGGCAACAGGAAAACCCACCATAATTCACTTACATATGCAAAAAGTTTTGTTTTCACCACCTAAAATAATATTTTTAGTTTCCAGTTCTGCTATGCTCTGCAAAAACTACCAATTTTGTTCTCATCCATTTTTCTAGAAATGCTTTACATCAAGACTTTTGTTTATAGAAATCTGATTTTAGAGTAAATTGAAAGTGCATACTTGGATATGTTTGCTATCCTTTTTTTCTTTTTTTTCTTTGGCTTAGAACATTTGGTCTATGCTGCAAATGTAAAATGAATTAAATCATAAGTATACGAAGAACTGAGTTTATGCTAACCAGGTCCTTCCTGGTAAGGGAAGCAAAGCTTAGCACTGGGTTAATTAAGATGGATGTTATCAATGTTTTGTTTTCATGTAAATTTTGTCTTAATATTGAGGAAAAAAGCCCACGGGCTTCAAGGAAAAAATGGATTTAGAGGCAAAAATTAATAAATGGTAAATTGATTAAGATTAACTATCAAATTTGTTCTGAAAAGTACTAACTGAAGGAACTGAAGGAAATTTTTTTTCTCTTATGGATGTTTAGAGGCTACAGATGATAACAGAAGAGTCAGAGGATACAAAAAGACCTTTGTGTAAAATATGGATCCTCACTGTGGTTTTTTCTCTCTGGATTCAAGCTTAATTCCGCACTTAACACAAAAAGAAGGGGTTTAGTTCCCCAGGGCTGTGCTGTTGGCTCTGTGCTGGTTTCCATCACTTTCCTGCCTAATTACTTAGATTTCAAATGCAGCACATAAGGAGTCTTGTAGGAAGGTGGTAGCGGCCGTGTCCAAATGGAGTTCAGGTAGTGCATGAGCTAGAAAACCTCAGCCAGGAATTTGGGATTTTTAGCAAGACTTACTCAGGAGAAGCTGCAGCCAGAGGATGACTAGAAATGAGGAACAGCACCAAGAGAAAAATCTTCTCTAGCTCTTGTATTTCTGACAGCTCTCCCCAAATATGAAATATGTACGATTGCAGACAGATTTCTTTCTGAGTTTGGACCAATGAAACTTATCTGTGTATTTCCAGGTGATATTTCTTTTCCCGATTAGAATATAAAGATCCATATTAACTGGTTCACTATGACTGAAGCATGTAAAGAAGGATTAATAGACACTTTAAAAATGCTGGTATATATAATAAATGTGAAATAAAGCTTATGTAGTACTATAGGTAACCATCAATACAATTACAAAGTGCAAACTTAGCTTTGTTGAAAGGAAGTTTGGAAAACTAAATTAGCTCAAAACCCACCTCTCAATTGGTATTATTAATTTCCCCACTAACAGGACTGTACAGGTTATTATTTAAAAAAACTCCAAATCCTTGTCTTTATTTAGATTTAGCTAAAACATTTTTAGCATCAAATAGTTTTTTGAAGTGCAATTTTTCAAGTTTATTTCTATAAATTTTTGCATTTTGTAGTAAGTTGTAATTTTCAAATTAATATACTCTAAAATCTTCATTTTAGAGATGAAATGTCCCAGCCTAATTTTTTAAAAATAGATTGAATAAGAAGTGGGAGAGATCATCTACAGTGTCTACTTACACCAAGCAGAAGTCTTACTCTTGACAGTTTTTATAGCTTCTCTGAAGGCAAATTTAAAAATGAAGGATCTATGTAGGCCAAGTAAGAAATGTTACTTGATAACATGAAACAAATCGATGCATTTAATTGTTATTGTTAAATTATTATTTGCTGTCTGTCCCAAAGGGTCTGAATTACAATAAAGTTCAACCTCTCTTTGATTTCCTGAATGGTTTTGAATATGAGTCTTTGACTGCATAACAAAGCATAACACTTTGCTGTGTTTTGTTTTTGCAAGAAAGTTAACAAAATACTGTATATCTTTCAGTAAAATATGTGAGGACTGACAGAATTTGCCATCGTGAAAACTATTTTTGGCAACTTCTGTTTATAACCTTTGAAGTAAGAACTAATAACATACTTTATTTGCAAAAGTTCTTCAATCAAACCAATGAAAAACACATTTCCTTTTGCATATTTGCCTATGCGTTATCGACTGAAGGACGATCTAATGCTACATGTTTATATTGGTGATTCTAAATTTTTGTATCTTGTCAGCAGCAAGCCAGTAAATTCAGAAGTTAAAGAACAATTAAAAATCAGCCACTTTAGTAGCAGACATTTTTAACTTTCCAGAAGAAAAGATAATGTGTCATTTGTCAAGCTAGGTGCGAAGAATTTATAATCTCTTGTTAGAACTCTTAATTGTATATTTTGATGATGGATGAAAGGATGGAAGGAGATTTCATTGATATTTCCTCTTTTCAATATCCTCTTCCTCTCAATGTGCATGCACACTCAAAACCTTCTAGTCCTCCCCCAGCTGTGCAAGCAGAGTTGCATGAAGAGAATAAAAGAGGAGTGACATTGAGTCTTAAGAACATGTAGTGTATTGGAAGTCACATCATGAGGTAGTCATTTGTCTTCATTAAATATATGCTGAAGAAGAGTAGGTGAAACTCCTGCTTCACCCACCTTGACAGTCTCCTTTTTTCAAATACAATGGTATTAGAGCTGCTAATATTTTTGCATTACCTTTGTTACATGAAAGGTCAGGAAGGATGTAGTAATTTTGTTATTTAAAAGCACTATACAAATTTTGAGGATGTCCACCTGACATTGGTAAATTTAAAGCACTTTGTCATCCTGTGTGAAGAGTTAACCCAGGTGCCTGCCGGCCTGCGGCTTAGGATGTGGGTTTCTTTGGGCCAGCTACATCCAGAGGCAGGGGAAGCAGGCAGGGTATGCAAAATGGGCAGCAGTTTGGAACTGCCTGTAGTTACGCTACGATCTTGCATACACTTTGGATGTGTGACCTCTGTGGCTTGTACTCTTGTGACATGACAACATTTTCATGCTCTCAGTGATATGAATGGCCAAAAATGAATTCTATAGGCCAGGTTATAAAAGAAAGTGTAAAGTCTTGGTTTTGAAGCATTTCAGAAGGCCTTTCACAAGGTTTTGTCTTATGAATATGAACTTCTTATTAATGGTTTGATGGACTTTTTATTTTCTTTCACATATGAGGTAGTTTTCTCTCAGCAGTCTCATATTAAGTATTTAGTCAGTAGTAACTGTTGTATTACAAATAGAATATGCTTATTAAACGTCTTCAAACAGCTTTACCTAAAATGTTAGGGAAATTTTTAGTGAAATTTTTCCAGAATAAATGACATTATAGGGCAACATTTTTAGTAGATGTCTAGTCACTTGCCATTTCAGCAGTTTGATATTTCATGGCAGTTTTATTCTGGTTACTCTATGCCTGAGTGGTTACTCTTTACTGAAGTGTTTCAGAGTGAACTAAAGAAAAGGCTGTTCTTTGTCCTATCCCTGGATGTATACCTTTTAATGATCATAAAAAGTTTTCAAGCATTTGTAATGGCATTTCATGGTTTTTTCACTGTTACGCCATGTACTTGGTTTCTGTGGACTAGATGCTGATGAAAACGATTTAATTTCTGAATGTTGTTTAAGGTGAAAAGGTCAAATAAGAGGGTTGAAGTATGAAAGGAAGAGGAAAAAAGGAAAAAGATGGTTTTCGCTTTGCCTGAAAGTTGATATTTGAAAACTCATTATTGGAGGCAATGTGAGGACTGCTGTCTGATTGCCTTTTGAGAACGATGTTTGAGTCCCAGCATTGCAAGGGGTTATTTTAGTGACAGGATTGCAGCTCTGTCTGGGACACCAAGGGCTTTCCAGTGACATTTCCCACTTCCTTTTCCAAACTACTAATTGTCTGCTGCATTTCCTGAGAGTGTGGCACAGACTCTGCGCAGTTTTATGCCTAGTTATATCGTTACCTGAAAATCTTGTTAAAAGTCATTTAGTTTAGCGATAAGAATTCTGCAAATGAACAGATGTGACTCGCTTTGCAAATGTTATGTTTTAAAGTGAAATAAACTTTTTGAATAATCTTAGGAGTCTGAAAGGGGCCAGGGGAGCTTCCTGTGCTGCGTAAGAATGAGCACACGCAAATGATCATCAGGGCATATTTGCTTAGTGTGTTCTTCACTGGGGACTTCAAGAAAGGTTTCACAAGAACTGTAACATCTTCCCTGAATCTTATTTGCTGTAAAGCTTTACAGTGGTGCCTGTTCCTCCCTGGTACTCCACCAGAACTCAGGCCTGTGGGTTGTCAGTGTGTTTCCTCTGGTGAAGTGATTATAGGCATTTACACTCTATATTGAATATTGGTTCTTTTTGGCTTTGGTCAGCAAGTTACAATAGTTCTTTTACAAATTTTTGCAGTGCCAGGCATGAGAACAAGGTGCTCATATATTATACACTTAAAATGATACAGTATTGTGTGCCAAGGCTTACTTTGCTAGGGCTTGTTGGTTTCTCGTATGAAGCTTTTCAACTCTAGCACATGAAAGCCTCCTAGATATTCCAAACGCCCTGAATCTCTGTAGAGATTCTAATGAAACAGTAGTTAAGAGATTAAAGGCCTTTGGGGTGTACAAACTGGATGAAAACCAAGTCAAGAGAGGAACTAAATGGTCTTCTTGTATCCTCATCTAACCTGATTTCTTTTTGCTAGTTGTAAAGGTCTTTGTGATATTTGGAGTTTGTGCATGCTTTGCCCCTGATAAGCACGAGAAACCACAACAGTAATTACAAAAGTTCATCAATTGAGACAATTTTTTTCTCGTCCCTGTATTCTGTATTCAGTTTAGTAAAGTATATTTTTATCAATCTGTTTAATGATGATTTCTGTGATTCTGCATTTTTGCTATTTTAAAAACATTTGAACAAATCTAGATTAATGTCACACTTCCAATTTCTCTGACCTGTATACGAACATCTAACATCTAGGTATGACCGCAGCAAGTTAATGCATTTTTCAGTATCTCTTGACTTACATATGCATGGACTGATGTTGTAGTGGTAGTCCTATTCTTTAAAACACGAGTTGGCATGTTTTAAAACATGATATATTTTTCTAGTTGTAGAAAGCTATCCATCTTAGGTTGGAAGCACTAAGATCAGTTGTATCTTAAGTGGCATACTAAAGGGATACTGTAATGTTTAGAATAGCTGATGCAATTTAGGAAAGAGAACTTAAAAATATAAGACGACTGTGTTTAGAAGAAACAGGAAGTATAGGAAGAATTTGTTAGAATTATTACTATGCCAGCTAAAAACCAGCATAATCAGCTTCATTATTTATCACAAGCATAATCTGCAATGATTTTTTTTCTGAACTTATTTATAAAACCTTTAACTGGTGATTCAGAACATTCTTTTACTGCAGCTAAAACTGCACTAAAATTTCATGAGTTCCCCACATTCAACACGATAATCCATGCCAATCTTTTCTTTGGGTTTTCAGTCCTTACCTGTGTTGCTGTTCCATTAATTGGAATATAGGAATGTGATAGAAATAAAGGGATGTGATTGCATGTTAATTGTGCTTGCACATTAATCATTCTCACCAGCAGTACTCTTGTCATTTTTTAGTTGGTGAAAAGGCATCTGAAGTAATTTAGCCATATTTCCTATTTAGTGTTTTCCCAAGCAAGGTACCTGTGTTTATTTTATTCTACAAAGAAATTCAGAATTAAAATCACATGTAAAGACAGTAAATACTAGATGTTTAACTTGTTCTGCTTACAGCTTTGGAGGAAATGATGAAAAAATTATGTCCGTAAAACTTTGGCTAAGGTAGGGTGTGTTGTTTCAAGCTTGGATAACTTGTGTTAAAAATAAAATGACAACATATATGTTATGTCACTCATTGTTACCTGATTCTTTTCAAGATAAGTTATTTATTAGTGGCTTAAAACAAAGGGCTTTGTATTTTCAGAAGTGTTATATAGTAATTGCATGTGCAGTTTGTGATGATACTTTGGTAAGTAAAAGTAACATCCCAAGTCGATATGAAGTCTAAAACATTTAAGAGACCTAAAAGATATCGTCAGAATTTTACTGGTTGTAGACATCTGTGATATATTAAGTGTATTATTTTTCATTAGTGTACATGAAAAGATCAATATTAGTGACATCTTCTATATGACTTGTTGTGTATTAATCATTCATTATGCAATGCTTTTCATTCATATTGATTAAAATGGCTGTCAAAATGCAAATACTTAAAAACCTGTAGCATTAATTAGGTCATGTTATTTGAAATATCCTTGAAGTATTTGAAGTTTTAACATGCTCTTAGTTTTATGCTTTTTATATGTTGTTTGTTTTGGTTTTTTTTGTCTAGTGTAGTAGCTGAGAGTATAACTATCAGACTAATTATGTGAGATTTATTTTGAATCAAAGGTAATGATAGGAATGATAGATCTTGATCATTTGTTAGAGTCCAAGGCAAGCCAGCTCATGACACAAGTTCTCTGTCTGAGGAATTGTGATCATCTTGACGTGTACCCAAAACCTATTTTTGTCTTTAAGTGCATCGGGGAATTTAAAGCAACAGTAGTGGGAACCTAGAGTCAGAACAGGATAAACAGGCAGATACCCAACCCCCTGAGCTGGAAAACAGGGTCAGGGAGCGGAATGAAGCCCCCATAATCCAAGGGGAAATGGTTGGTGTCCTACTACACCCCTTAGACACACACAAGGCTATGGAACTGGATGGGATCCACCCAAGGGTACTGAAGAAGCTGATAGGAGCGCTCACCAAGCCACTTGCAATCATCAACAGTCCTGGCTAACTGGGAAGGTCCCGGCTGACTGGAAGTTAGCAAATGTGACGCCCATCTACAGGAAGGGCTGGAACGAGGATCCAGGGAACTACAGGGCTGTCAGCCTGACCTTGATGCCGGGAAAGGTTATGGAGCAGATCATCTTGAGTGCCATCACGTGGCACATACAGGACAACCAGGTGATCAGGCCCAGTCAGCATGGGTTCATGGAAGCTAGGTC
>NW_009620574.1:2472-4694 GCF_000690535.1 Cariama cristata | reverse complement strand
AGAAAAACTCCTGAAAGGAGAAAACAGCCATGTTTTAGCCAAACCAGGACAGATAATTCTGTGGAAGTGTTCATGACTGCTTACAAACACTTAAGAAATTAGCAATATGATGTATCCAGCTTCTGTAATAAACTATTTGCTTTATGGCTGCACAAATATTTTGAGCAGATATCAAAATCTCTCAAATGAACTGTGACAAGTCTCATGAACAATATCAAAGAATATATCCTCTACTGTATTTGGTCATGCATGAGTAATAACGATGAAGAGAAAGGAAAGTATCATTTTCCTGACACCATGACAATGTCAGTGATTTGGCATGACTTGAAAGCATGAAGGTAGTACCCTCTTCAAAGAAAGAAGGATGAGGAAAAACTTAGTGAAAGGTAGACTCCATTTTCACCTTGTACAGCAGAATGTCGCATATTACATCTCCAATGCCCATGGAGATGTTCTTCACATCTCTCCCCAGTACCATACTTTTAAGGCATGAAATGGCCATATGTGTTCCATTTCCATTCTTTGTCCAAGGAATACTGCCTGAAAGGATCATAAAGAAGGAGGTTTATGTTGCAAATCTGGATTTAGGATCCTGCCAACTACACCCATGTGTCATGAATGAGTGGTTTAGGGTTGCTCAAAGAATCACTGTCAGAGGTATTAGCAAAAGTGATTTGAATATGAATTTGTAGAAGTGCAACTTAACAAAGTTCAATGGCAAGGTTCACTCTATTGCTTACTACATGAATAGGAAAATCAAGTCAGAATCGAGCTAGAATGATTTACACAGAGACCAGAGGTGAAAAGGGGTAAGGCAGACCCTCTTGTTGAGTCACCAGGTTCAGAATGGATGCCCTTGCTCAGGACTTTCTCAGAGAGGAGTCTAGGTATGGCTGGATCCACTCCTAGTGCCAGACTTGGTCAATGGTTTATATTTAAAGGATTTAGCAGCACTTATTCATTTAAGAGCAATTAATCATTGACTAATTTAAAAGTAATTCAATAGGACTTACTATAATTGCAACAGTGATTTAAACAGTTATAGGGTATTTCAATCAATTCATACACGCACACACACTAACACAAAAGATACATATACATAGGGATAAATATATAAAGATAGGTATACCTGTTAAAAATTCCTCTCTAGTTCAGTGAAATACTTCAAATGTCTTGGCATTTCTCAGTGGGCGAGGGTTGAGCCTCAAGGAGTGAAGGGTTTCAGCCCAGCCTCCATCGTCAGCTTTCAGCAATGGTCCTTGAAACTCTGCAAACTTGAGAGTTTGCAAGCTCTGAGAGGTGTCCCCCTCAGAGGGAGATGTTGTTTGCATTGCACTGTGGTTCAGGAGCAGTCAAAATGTCTCAAGTAGGACTGCTGTTTACAGATTTGCAAGATGATTGGCTTTAGTTGTTCATAAACTCCCATCTTGGCCATGATCTGGGTTGGTGTTTATTGAATAAATCCAGTAAACAATGGTACTGTTTCACTCAAGCTACTATTCGGGTACAGAATGTTCCAAGGCTGTCAGGGGATGATGGATTATTCCTACTCTCATCCCCTACCTTGGACAGGCAACAGGAGCTGCCGGTACATTCAGTGCTACTCCCACCTTAGCCATGAAATTGTTTCCGGTATGGTCAAAGGAAGTTTGACTGCCCAACTCATTTCACAAAGGCCAAGGCCTAATGGGAATTCCTGAGATCATAGCGAGGCCCAGAGGAGGGGTGAGGGAAATGCACCACCACAGCCTAGCAGTGGTTTCTGGGAACTGTTTTATTAGGTTTTTGTTTTAGCCCCACATCCTCAGGGTACAGAAAAGAGAAAGGGGAAGGTTACTACCTCTGAGTTTCTTTCAGTTGATATTTAGGCATATGTCACCGTTTAAGGCTGGGCTGGCGCTTAAAGTGGGTGGCAGATGCTCTCTGTTAAACCCGTTCCTTCCCAGAGGGAGAAGGAGACGAGAAAAGGGAGAGAGACTGGTGGGTTGGAACTTAAAACAGACTTTAATAGAACAGTAACAGTGAAAAAATAGTATAAATAATATTAAAACTAATACTACTAATAATACAAATAAAAATATACAAAACTGATACTGCTCTCCTGATGATGACCGCAGGACCTCGTGTCCCGCCGTAGCAGCTTGCAGTGCTCACAAGGCAGGACAGGCACCCGAACCTCACAGAACTCACTGCACAGCAGGCGGGAACCCGATTGGGAAGTG
>NW_009620574.1:0-2438 GCF_000690535.1 Cariama cristata | reverse complement strand
TGCCGGCCACGAGGGAAAGGGCTGACCCTCGTGATCCCCGAGCTTTATACCCCGAGTAATCACGTGGGTGGGATGGAATACCTCATTAGTTGGTCCTGGGTTCCCTGAGCCCCCTGCAGCTTCCTGGGGGTGAGACCCCTCCTCCGCCTTCCCCCACGAGGAGCCCAGTAGAGCCCAAGAGAGCCTGCAGGGAACAAGCACAGACATGCAGAAAGGCCTATAACAATCCCGCTCCTGCCCCAGCAACAACTACAGACGTTAACTGCTATCAATTCTGAAAGCAGATGCTGCCTGAAGCCTGTAGTCAGCTCCAGACAGGGCAGTTAGTAAGAAAACTTAACTGAGGAAAAGAAAAATAAAATCTACTAAAAGTAGAAATAGTTCTGTTTCAGCCAAATCAGGACAGCATAGCAGCCTAAATACCAACAGTTGAGTTGTTCAGGGGCTTAGCTAAGTCAAAGTTGTAGTGGTGTTTTTTAAACAAGGTAAGCAAACAGTTGTCATGCTAGAAAAGCTGTATACAACAGGCAAAACAATGATGTATTTAGAAGCCACTATATTTCTAGATGCAGAAATACCTTACAATAACTTTCAAATTGATGTTTTTATCAATTGATTTAAGTAATTTTTAATGAAACATTTCACCAATTTTAAGTTCATGTTTTGTCATATAAACTTTCTGACATACATAATATAGTTAGTAAATCAGTAAGTGCTGTTCTGTTTTTAAACATTGGTTGTATTGCAGTAGTGTCACAGGGACTGATGTTTTTACTAGGCATTATCACAGAATCCTAAGAAATGTGTTGCTACATTTAAAGTGTGTTTTCATTCAACAGTTATTCACCTAGTAATTTTACAAAATGCTATGGGACATTGTGGCTCCTGACAATAGCTTCCAAATTAGACATTAAAAGAAACAATGATAAAAACAGAAGATGTCCACCTAAATTCTACCTAGGAAGCCTGGATGCCTAAATTGCACCTAAATCTCAAATAGCAAGCCAGGAAAATTATCCCTCAGTAGCATCTGAAACCCATATATGATAATCATAACATAATCATATAATATGATCATGTCATATACGAGTTTCAGATGGTACTGAACGTTAAGTGCATAAAAAATTCTGTGTCCATTTGTGATAATATTAGATGTAACTAACCTGTGAGTTGAAATTCACATGTTCTAGCTCAAATTTTTGAGGAGAAAGAGCAAGAAGTCATCTAAATCCTTCCTGAAGTTCATTGTTATTCAGATATTAGTGGAGAATTTCCAAAACACTCCATTCTCAGAAGCATCTGAAAAGTTAGATGTGGTGAAATTTTGCCTAACATCTTCAGGATTCATTCTATAGTGAATACAGCCAGAAATTGTTTTACAATAAGCTAAGTTTCCCAAGAGACTGGACATCTGAGTCTTAGACTTTCCCCAGGTTGCCAAGGATAATCACCACAACTCTTAAATTCTAAAAGAGTACCCTAAGCACCCGGGTGAAAATGTTCTTTTCACTCTTTCAAACTGCACCAGTTAAAGCCAAGACTGTAAGTGAAGGTAACAGAGATCAAGTATTCATCTGGATAAGAGCATTTCTGAGAATTTCTGACCTTATTCCTAGATTTTATCTAGTGCAATATAAAATAAAATTGCATTACTTACTTAGGCAGTCACGCTGCCTAAAACAGGCATTCTTTGTTTCACAGTTGGTGACCACAAACTACTTATTACTGTCCCTGGAGGTATTTAAAAGACGTGTAGATGTGGTACTTAGGGACATGGTTTAGTGGTGGATTTGGCAGTGTCAGGTTAACGGTTGGACTTGATGATCTTAAAGGTCTTTTCCAACCTAAATAATTCTATGATTAGGTATTTCAGTGCTGAGATTACATAGTTTTGTCAGAGGTGGTTTTAGTCTTACATCTAAAGAGATTCCATAGGATATGTAGTTCTTCTTGACTATCACAATATCTGTAAAACTGGTCTGAAAAGATCTCACTAGTCTCCAAACTAAAAAAAAAAAAAATAATTGAAAAAATATTGTCTGGAACCAACACAGAGAAAGCCCCAAACTATCAGATTCCAACATTGAGCATCTCAAGCTTGTTTAATGCAAAGCAAAGAAAGAAATGAGAAACCCCTTCAACACATTATACCACAGAGAGTAAAACTATGATCAAATGAAAAATTTTGCCAAAAAATACCTCCCAGGGATTATATTTTGTTCCTTAAATTTGTCAGATTAACTAATAACTCAAAATTCCTTAGAACAATGTTGTACAAAAAAGACAGATATCAGAACCACAATTTATGGAACTCTGTGTAGTACCACCAGATGAGATGATGGTTTTGGTGGGAATGTCTGGCACAGAAATACCCTCTTATCTCAACTATTCACTCTGATTATTAGAAGTTGTCACCGTTTAAGGTTGGGCCGGCACTT
>NW_009620573.1:3436-4998 GCF_000690535.1 Cariama cristata | reverse complement strand
CTGCTGAGTGTAAAGCCCTTCCTGGGGATTTAAGGGAGAGGGGTTTGTTGTTCCCAGAGTTCCCGGTTTGGGTTAAGCCTGGGAGGTTTTGGGGCAGGGCATGGGGTGGATTGGGGGTGCTGGGGTTTGCTTTTTGTTTGCGGGGTGAAGGGGGAGATCCCTCGTGCAGGCAGCGAGGGGAGGGAGAGAGGAAAAGCTGGCAGCTGCCCAACTTAAAAGCAGCATTGGTGCCAAGTCAGAGCGGCGGCGTTGAGGGATAAACTCCTTCTCCGGATCCTCCGTCATGTACACACTTCACATCTGAGCCTGTAAAACCTGCTAAATAACGCAAATGCCCGGTGCTTGGTTGTTGTTGTTGTTGTTAGCAGGGAGGGGAGCAATGCCAACGACTCAGCCTCTCCCACCCAAGGCAGATATGAAATGGAAAAGGGTCACCTCTTCCCCCAGGATGGGGAAACTGAGGCACGGATGCTGCACCAGCTCACCACCACTCCTGGAAGCCCACGAGGTAAAACCTGCTAAATAACGCAAATGCCCGGTGCTTGGTTGTTGTTGTTGTTGTTAGCAGGGAGGGGAGCAATGCCAACGACTCAGCCTCTCCCACCCAAGGCAGATATGAAATGGAAAAGGGTCACCTCTTCCCCCAGGATGGGGAAACTGAGGCACGGATGCTGCACCAGCTCACCACCACTCCTGGAAGCCCACGAGGATGTTGAAAAGAGATGAACGGGGGGAACCTCAAGCACCAAGTAGGTCCCATTTTGCCCCCCAGGCTGTGTTGGCCAGCACTTAGAGCAGCTCATTGCACCCCCAACCCCTTTTCTGACCTATTTTCCTGATGTCAGCTTGGCAGCCAAAGAAGAACCGAAAGATTTGGGCTCACCCAACCCGTCCCCCGCCCCGGGGTCACCCCCTCCTTGGGGCACCTCTCTCCCAGCCCATCGCTCCTACAGAGGAAGAGGGGTGAGAATTGCAACTGGGGGGGGGGAAAAACCCGGAGGGCAGTGGATAAAGCCTGATTTTGGGGTGCAGCTCTCTCATGGGGGGGGCAAAAAGAGGATTTTGCTGAGTCTTCCCTTTCCTGAAGGGAATCTCATTCTCCTTGAGCAGCCAAAGCACCTGGTAACACCCAAATACTGTTAAAAATCAGATCTCAGCAACGATGGACCCCCGCCTGCAAACTTGGGAGGGGGGGGTCTGATGGGGGCTGCAGGCAACCGGGGAGCTGCACATCCAACCTCTCTTCTCTGCTTATTCCAAATGAGCCATTTAAGCCCTGGGAATCATCTCAAGAGCTGCTGGGTTTATTTGGCCCTGGATGGAGGTGGCTTCTCCCCGACCCGGCTTTACAGCTCCGGGTGTACGTAGGGGTTGGGGAGATCCAGGTGAAAAAATCAGAGGCTTGAAAGAAATAGGTCTGGCTCTAAGGGGTGTTGTCTGGGACAAGGGGAGCCAAGAGCCGGCTAAAGTCAACCACAAAATTCCCATCAGTTGGGAAAAGCCAGGAGGCAGCTGGGATCTTGGTTTTAAACCTTTATCTTGGTTTTAAACAGAAGATTTTT
>NW_009620573.1:365-3416 GCF_000690535.1 Cariama cristata | reverse complement strand
AAAAAAAACAATGGGGGGGGGGAGGGCCCAGCCGAGCCTGGCTTTGCTGAAACCAGCATCTGGACTCCTAAAGCACCACCAAAACCTGGATTCTGTCCCCAAAACTCGCTGCTTCTCTTGCTTTTAGCATCACCCTTGGTCCAGCACTTGCTCAGCAGCACTGAGCTCTCGGACACGCCGAGCCCCAAAAGCCCATTAACACAGCAGGGAAAGCATCCTACCTCTCCTTTCCATCCCAACATTTCCCCCTCTCTTTTAATAATTTCTCTTACTTTGGGAGGGAGAAAGACAACCTGGGGTGCTCGAGCCCTTGTCCCAGTTGGGAACATGCTCTGGGGGGTACCCATAAAAATATATTATTTTTTGTGCCAGGTCTGGCACGGTGCTGAGAAGAGAAGCAGAAAGAGCAGCTCACCGGTGTGACTTTACACTCACGTGGGCTGGGGCCGGCTGCGGGAACAGCATCCACGCATCGGAAAAATTAGTAATAAATTGGGGGGGAAAAAACCAAACGAACAAACAAAACAAAACCAAAACCAAACCCCAAAACAAATCCAAAGCAAAGAGCACAGGTCTGGCACGGTGCTGAGAAGAGAAGCAGAAAGAGCAGCTCACCGGTGTGACTTTACACTCACGTGGGCTGGGGCCGGCTGCGGGAACAGCATCCACGCATCGGAAAAATTAGTAATAAATTGGGGGGGAAAAAACCAAACGAACAAACAAAACAAAACCAAAACCAAACCCCAAAACAAATCCAAAGCAAAGAGCAAAACGTACCGATTCCTGCCTTATTTCCCAAAATAATAATAATAAAAATAAATCATTCTCTCTGGCTGGGGATGGAAGCAGCACTTACCCCGGTGATGACGGCGCAGGGGCAGGAGGTGATGAGCAGGAGCAAGCAGAGGGTTTGCAGGAGCCGACCCATGGTGCTGGACCAGGAGCCGTCCCCCCTGCCCCGCCGAAGTCCGCAGCAGCCCCGCACCTCCCACCCTATATAACCCCTTCCAGCTCCGCCACCGTGGCCCTTTTATTTCCTCCCCCCCCGCCCCGATGATCTCAGCATAAGCAGATGAGACCTGAATCTCTAACGGTCTAAAAGAAATATTAATAAACCACCGAGGAAGCGAAAAAAAAACCCAAACCCAACCCTACCTCTCCCACCCGCACCCACGTCCCAGGGTTATTTGTCAGCTAAGCCAACACAGCTGGATTTTCCAAGTACACCTCTATATCCATATTTATCCCTGACGGGTGTACTTAAGACTTGAATTAAGAATTTGTGATTATTTAGCTAAAAGAAAACACAAGAATAAAGTTAGCCTGCTACTTCTGGGCTCGTAAGAGCACAATGTGTAATAATGTGGCTCTGTGATAAATATCCTGTAGAAATAGAGACTCGGCTGCATTTATTTGTGAGAATAAAAGAAGGCAGAGAGGGAATAATATCTTTTTCAGTAATAAGGGTGTGTTTGGATCTGAATATAATGTGTAAATATGCTGATGCATGGTTTGAAGTATATCCCCCATACCTCAAATCGCATTTGGTGTACCTCCTGGGAGCACGAGGGAGTATGAGCAGGGATTGCTAAAGTGGCTAAAAAGGCAGGAAAAGCTGGAATTACCGACTTCTATTTCCTACATCCTGGGAGGATGCAAGGGACAACATCCCAACGTGCTTGGGCACGGGGGGCCTCGACGAAAACACCCACCGGCCCCCACACTCGCATCCATCGGGTGAGACAGGAGCAAGAAATCTCTGCAGCCTCTGCGATGCGATGTCCCCACGGAGCTGGGGCCGTTTGTCACCCACCACCTCGTCCCATGCAGTCTCCTTGGGAGTCCAGCGATTAAAAACATTAACATAATTAAAAATTTAAATACCCTTCCATGGCCAACACGTGGTCCTGGGCTCCCATGGTCCAGCTTCGATTTGGCTGGGACTCCCCAGACCAAGCTCCCAGTGCCCGCAGCCGTGCTGGCCGGGGCCGTGCAAGCAGAGATTGTGGCTAAGCCCCTTTGCATAACAAGGGTAGGAAACAAAACTCCATTTTTTTCCCCCAAAATAAAGCTGGCTTTGCAATTCTGACCCAGCGAGATGGATTTTTCCAGCTCTGGATTCCTAGGTACCATCCCCGTAGTATCAGGGCTCCCCACCAGCATGATGAATTTAATCCCTTCTGGTTTTTCCCACTGAGGAATAAACATCCTCGAGCCGGATTTTGGGGCTGCTCCCTACCAGACCTGGTCCACAGGGACGAGTTTGGGCCCGGGAGCCGCCGAGGGGCTCAGCCCCAGGGGGGAAACATGGCCCGAAGTGATGGGCTGGGATTTGAAATAGGGGTTTGATCGGAGCCACATGGTTTAATTGGGATTTTCTGTTGAATTTCTTTTGCAGAGTATCAGTCTGGTGCTAAATCATCTATTTAATTAGTTAAAAATAGCCCCAGCATTTCCCTGCCCGGAGCCCAGCACTTCTTTTGATGTGGCAGCTGTTCTGCTGCTTCGCTAAAGTCTCCTCCACCTGGGCTTGAATTAATTAATCCCAACTCTCCCAAAAATCTCCCCTTCCAGAAATCCGGGAATGGCTCAGGAGCGGTCGCTTCAAGGAGGTTTCCTTGTGAAGGTGCTGATGGGGTGGGGAGGTTGCACCCCCCGGCCTCCCTAGGGCATATTTGTATTTTGGTCCTGTGTTTCTTCCTACGGGTGGGGGAAAATAAACCCCAAAAAAGGCGCCGTACGTCCAAGCCATCCCAGTGGGGTGGGATGCAGCGGGGAGCCCCTGGGCAGGTGGGATCGGGGCTCTCGGTGCTGACTGAGCGGTCCCCCAGCTCGACCAAGGAGAAAGAAAAATAAAACGAAAAATAAAAAGTCCTGCCGCACTTCACTTCCCTCATCAATAACATTTTAATTTTCTGGCCTGACAAGCCGAGATCTATCGCCAGGCGCCGTCGGGAACAGCTTCAGCCGGTACCTTATTACCGTCACCGAGCTTTGCGATGCACCCACCATAAATTACCTCCCACTCCCTGCTCGCAGCAGGGGTTTTGG
>NW_009620573.1:0-237 GCF_000690535.1 Cariama cristata | reverse complement strand
CAGTCTGTCTGCCCGCGTCCCCATGGCCCTGCATCCCCCAACCTGCATCCCCTGCCGTGGTCCAGCTGCGAGAGGATGCTCTGGCCGGGGAGGGGGGGTGCGGGGACCCCCCCAGTAAAACACCTCCGAATTCCATTTTGCCGTGCAAAACCAGAGCCGAGCTGCTTGGGAGGAGGGAAACGCAAATAAACCACACTCAGGAGTATGAAAGTGGAGAAAAGGGAGGTAAAAACCGCC
>NW_009620572.1:2812-3341 GCF_000690535.1 Cariama cristata | reverse complement strand
CCTTCCTAGCCAGCGGTGCCCGTGAGCCGCGTTCCCTCTCCCAGGCATGGGACACGTGGTCGTTGCCTTCCAGTTTGCTCTTCATCACAGCAGGGCTGCCCCAGTGCGTGGGGAGGGTTGTCAAACACACGGGAACACACTGGCAGAAATAAAGCCACATTGGCACCCAGAGCGGAGCAGTACCATGTATTCACCGTAAAGAACATGCCCAGAACACAAGCGGAAAGGCAGCACAGAAAACTAACACAACAAACTTTTCACCCAACAAAGCCCTGCTTCTCCATCCAAACATTGTTTGTACCAGCCCTCTTTAACACAACACGTACGCTCTGAGCAAAGGATCAGGAAAAGGTGCAAGAGGAAGCGTGTGCCAGCGATTTTAATACGAGTAAACAAATTTCTGAAGTCGTTTCTGCTCCTCCGGTGCTTGTGAAAAAAGACACCATCTCATGACTAAAACCTGGGTTAGGCTGTTCTCAAGCAGCAGCACAGGAGCATCCCCGGCGATGCCTCGAGGGGCTGGTTTGTA
>NW_009620572.1:456-2784 GCF_000690535.1 Cariama cristata | reverse complement strand
GACCGCAGCCCGGGGTGAAGCCAGGACGGCAGCACCAGGCCAGCCGCAGGCAGGTGGCACCCCCCGCTCCCCCGACACCCCCCGGGCCGCCCTACCTGTCGGCACCCACCACCCGCAACGGGGAACGCTCTGTTTGGGTTTATTGAACTCCTGTTCTCATTTCTGAAACATTAGAACATGGTGCCGTACTGCACCCTGAAGAAAGATGTACTAGTGTTATTCTGATCAAGGGATATCTCAGCACTTTTTCTGCCTCAAACTGTTGGCAACCTCTGGTTTTGCAGAACAGAAAGGACAGAGAATTTTCTCCTTCGGAAGGCTTTCCAAGCTCGGACTGAATCAAGCCTGAATAAAACAAAATGTCCTGCTGCACAGTTACTCCAGTGGAAGTGGCAGATTTCATGCCCAGTGCATTCCCAAGGGACGCTCCTCTCTGCCGAAGAGAGAAAGAGGCTCGAGACGCACCCTCAGCTATCCAGGTCTAACCCTTCCTACACTATTAGCAGAGAACTAAGTCAAACGCAGGGACACGTGGTCCTTCGAAGCTGCTCATACAGACACACTGTGGACAGAACACTCAGCTTCAGTGTTTAGAAAATGATCCTTTTGAGTAAAAAATTAAAAATATAAAAATAAACCTCCCTAAACCACAAGAAGCTAATAATACTTTAGCACTTTCACAAAACATTAGACACATTTACGTCCAAATTTAGACAACATATAAAGCATTTTCATTTGATATTTTTAAAATGCACGATTAAATAAATACCTCAGCAGAAAACCTTTAAAGCTATCTCCGTACCCAAGCACAAAGTGAAGGTACTGCCTGCAGGGAGCAGCTCCTCGCTGGGGCGCGGAAGCACTCGTTTTTCCCATGCTTGACAATGCCTTCATTGACAATGCCTTCATCACCAGAGCTTGGACAAATACATCACTGCCTCTGACGGTGCACTATTTTAATAGCTAGCTTCTGTGCATAGAGCTCCTCGAGAAGAACATGGACTTCCAGAGAAATCTAAGACGGGATTTTATTTTTTTTTTAAACCTTTCCAGCAGGAAGCGGGTATTCTAATTTTGAGGCTTCGTTTCCTTTTTGGTCTCTGCATTTCCCAAGGGAAGTAAAAAGGCTTCCTAAAAAAGAAACAGCCTCTTCTTTTCATGTCCTTTACGCCACCCCCACCCAGGCTCTGTTTTTCCATGACAGGCAGTAAAACTGCCGAGAGCAACCCACGATGGGCGAGAGCAACGGGGGTCACTGGGGTGGGCATCAGCCCCGAGCTGCGGGGCCTGGGCGGCAGAGACCCAGGGGGCTGCCGGCAGACGTTCGTGCCCTGCCCGGAGATGTGCCCTGCCACGACCGCTCTCCGGCCGGCCGGCTGCCCTGGTTAGAGCCAGGGTGTCTTCAGGCATCTACTTGGGTTACACTGCCCTCAAGAACAAGCACACAGGGTGTAAAATTTGACTGTTCTATCACTTTAATGGCCACAAAGCCCATATCAAACCTGCTATTTGGCATCAGAAAATGCACTAACTGTAGACTTTTCTTTAGAACAAGCAGAGCAGCAGAAGCATGTCTGCCATCCTCACAATGTGGGGTTTTCAACTGCTATCACCTATTGCCATAAGTTTATCTCCTTACATAGTCACTTGAAATTACTCTATCCCACAGGCACTGCAATCAAACAGCAGGTTAAAGATGAGACCATCTTCTGGTCCCTTCATTGTGCACAGGAATTAGAGAACTGGAACAAACCATAGAGTTTACAGGAAATATGCCCCAAAAAGTCTAGGAAAGAAGGAGATGACCATGATCATCCCAATCAATCATCACTATGAGTAGGCTACATCCCCATCTGCCGCAGCCCTGCTGTGCGGTACCAGGGTAGACCTGCCAGCCCTGCTCGCTGCCCCTGCTCGGCTCTCTCCCCTGCACCCAAAGGTGCCAGCGCTTGCCTGGGGCTTGACCAAGTCACATTTCCCTGCCCCGAAGGAGGCTGGCAGGGCTGCAGTGATGCCTGCCGCTGCGGCAGGGCTGCTCCCACGTTTCCCGTAAGCTCCCCTCGCCCACATTTCACACCTCCGTGCACCTGTGCTGACGGGAAGGGACAGCCTCCACCGCACTGACTGCCGGGCCCCTGCTCTGAAAACGGAGCAGAAAACCAAGCCTTGCGTGGGTCGGGAGCAATGGGCAGACGCCTGCCCTGATTGCTGGTACTGAATGGCAATGTGTTTTTCCAGCGCTGGCACTAGGCAAAGCCATTGCCACGGCAGCCCCAGGCTCTTGGACGGGGCCAGGAGGATGCGCTGCAAGCGGGCGGGCGCTCCCCC
>NW_009620572.1:0-327 GCF_000690535.1 Cariama cristata | reverse complement strand
GAGGTGCCCCGTGCCCAGGCCCCTCCCTCCTCCTCCTCCTCCTCCTCCTCTTCCGAGCACCGGCCGCGGGCCCTGGGCATGGCTCCTGGGCGGGCAGTTACCGCGAGGCTGGCTGGTGTACGGAGTGAATATTTTATTTTACACAACATAACAACACAGCGTTGTTGTTTCTGTACAGCATCTGCCTAAAAACAAAGGCAACACCATTGTCACGGAAAAGAAATATACAGTCTGACCGTTTTAAAAAATATCATTTTACTGATTGATCCAGAAGTGGTTATTTGTTAGCTTGGAGGAAATTTCATTTCCTTTATAAAAGGCTTTTTC
>NW_009620571.1:42039-53787 GCF_000690535.1 Cariama cristata | reverse complement strand
GGAAGAGGGAAGATTTAGATTAAATAAAAGGAAGAAATTCTTCACTATAAGAGCAGTGAGGCAGTGGCACAGGTTGCCCAGAGAAGCTGTGGATACTCCATCCCTGGAAGCGTTCAAGGCCAGGCTGGATGGGGCTTTGGGCAACCTGGTCTGGTGGAAGGTGTCCCTGCCCATGGCAGGGGGGTTGGAACAAGATGGTCTTTAAGGTCCCTTCCAACCAAACCATTCTATGATCTCATTTTTTTTAAAAAAATATATATTAGTGATGCTTAGCCAGTATGAAGAGCTGCACCACTACTAGGGATAGCATTTGTGTGAGATTAGAACAAGCAAAACCAAGAGCAATTAAAGCTCTCCTAATACACCTGATTTGTATCTCATAAAGGGGTCTAATAAACAGGAACAGAAGCCAATCCTCTGTTCTCAGTAAGTCTTGGACATGTAGCCAATTGAAAACAGCACATGTAGGCATCTTGGGGATGATGATCTCTGCAGCAGTCATGAATTTCATGATTAAATAAGACTCAAAATATACTTTTATTTGAATAGGGCTTAAGGGTGCCAGCTACTAATAAGAGTGCTAGTGTCAGAGAAGTAGCTACTGCATGTGCTAAAATACTATTAAAATCCAATTTTTGTCTCTCACACTGTTACAGCTCCATGAGGGCCAAAAAAACCCATATGTAAGGTGCCTTCAGCTTGAGTTTGTAGTTGTATGGACAAGAAAACAACTGCCAAGGGACGGCTTGTGGGGTCTGTCACTCTGTTTTGAGATGGTGTAGCATCGAAGGAAGGGAAAGACACGTAGCTGTAAAGCAGAGCTAAATTAGGGAAGGAGCAGAAAACGAGGAGGATGGTGATGATGTATAGTAGCACCGCATACAAAACCTGCCGGTGCATCACATCCTCTCTACGGCTTACCACCGAAGTTGGGAGAACAATTCTAGATTTGAAAAAACTAGCTGAAAAACGATAAGTTGCTGGAATTAGGCAAGGTCTAAATCCTCTTTTTGTCCAAACGCAGGTTTTAGTGTCTCACTCTTATCTCCGATCAGGTTCAGCCTATTCAGTGACTCCCAAGTCGCACGTGTGTGCACACAAAGAATTATGGTTTCCTGCTGTTCTGCTCGCTTTCTATTTATGACCAAATACATCGTGCGTCTGGTTTACATTCACAGCCATGTCCTGCGGCGGGAGATAGATTAAGCAGCTTTTGTGGTTCCCCTTTGGGTCACGGGACATAGGCTGAGACAGGCAGGCTTCACTTTTTTTTTTTTTTAACAGAGGCTTAACACCCAGAGGAAAGTACTCTTGCAGGATATCAGACTCTAGCTTAATCCCTGTCTTGGCATCAAGGAGTATTATATCATACTCAGGCTGGATAAGTATGATGTAATTTTCCATACTCGTATTTTATCTTAGCATCATATTAAAATCCTGTCATTCTCATGTTTGCTTTTCCTAAGAGAACTCGAATCATTAATGCATCATGCTGACTCCAGCCTGCAAAAGGTATTTTTATGTTTGATTAAGGAGGAGGAAAAAAATATCTTTAAAAGCATCACTGGAAGAAGAGGAGTGAAAAATGCAAGAGGAGTTTAATTACAAAAAAACCCCAACAAACCACAAAAAAAACCCAAACCACCTAACCAAAAGAAAAGTTCACTTAAAAATGCTATAAACTTTCCTGCAAAGGCTCATTTTTATGTTTTACTTCTATAAATGTACCTGCAAACTATATAGTTAAAAAAAACAAAAGGAAAACCCTAAGCCTTGCACTACCACAACTGCTGGCTCCTGCCTTCCCAGCTGGCTGCCACATCCCAGCAGAAACCTTCCACTATCACCCCGGAGCTGGGAGGCAGCAGGGTGTCCTGCCAATGGATTTTATCCAAGAGATGCAAGTGTCAATGATATTTTCCAGAACTTATGGGTGGATTTTACAATGAGAAAAAATAGACTGGAAAGTCATTACAATACAATACCAATTTGTTCTCCAATACAACACTGAACAAGGCGGCATTGCAGAATATTTTTCACTAAATCAGTTATAAAGTTCTCAGATTCAGAGAGATTTTTTTGGTACTCGTTTCCAACTTTACATATCAAACACCTTTTTTTAAATTCTTCTTGTGCTCTCCCTTCTCTAGTACCAGTTTCCCAGTACCTTCCACGACGACCTTTCTTGGACCAACTTCCCAGTACCTTCATGATCACCTTCCTTGGACAAAGGTCCATCTCCAACCTGCCAGTCTGTATTACCCAGAGGTATTTTTAGGGGCTCTCCCAAACCATCCCAACACCCTTCCCAAGAAATCCCAAATGCCACAGGAGAACTCAAATCAACAGGTTTGTCCAGTGAGACAATCTTCCTGCAATGAATATATCATCAGGTTGACAAGAAAGTCCTTCAGAATTACTAGCTTACCTGCTACTCTGGGAAATAAGAAACCATTAATCATTAATCATTTTTTTAAAATAATTAAAAATATTTTTAATATTCCACTCTTTTCATCATGGGTTGACATGTTCTTCCTTACTCCACTCCCTGTCTCACACACGTTCGGACTGAAACGGCTCATGCCATGCCTATGCTAACACAACTCCCGAGGAATAACAGAGGAAGTGTCAGCACGCTCCTGCAACCTGACCCCTTCTTACTCACCCTCCTGTCATTAGATGGATGTAAATGGGGGAATGGAGTGGAAAATCTGAAACAAGAATGTCTTCTGTGGGTGTTGAGAACTCACTTACCATATCTCAGCTGGTGGCAGCCAGGACTTGGAAGAGGACAGATGGGAGACCTGTCATCCCTGTCACAGACCAGAGCCTGCTTGCTATTTATCTTTAGAGATGTTTTGCAAGTGCCCATCCATAATATTGTCATATTGTAGCTGAGTATTTGTAATATGCTGAGGTCATGCTTTTTCAGGTTACAGCCAAAACCAAACTAAACCAACAAAAGACTTGTTAACAATTTTCTCAAAGTCTCAACTGTGGAGTCATGTGGTTACAAGCATCATCCTCCTAAAAAGACTTCAGGTTGAAGCCTTCAGCCTTCGATTTGGACAGTGTGGTTAGAAAATGTCATCAGTAACAAATCAAAAGAGAAAAGAGAAAAAAACCCCAGCCTCTCTTCCTGAAATAAAACTACTCCAGAAAATGAGTCTGTGGTTCTCGCTTCTCCCTGTGGAGAAAAGGATGAGAGGAGAGACACATGGAGCACCTACTGAAAGGTGCTCATGTAGAACAATCACGAGCCCACCATAAAAAGCTGCAGAAGAACAGAGTCACCAGGCAGTCAAATTTGAAGGGTCTGCTGATGGCAAAGGTTTCAAACACTTATTTCAAACAAACTGTTTTCCTCCATCTATGTTCATCCAGCATCTGTTCTATCAAAAGCATGAACTGAGAGCCCATTCAATCCATATTTTCACAGTGAAACTGGTACATAAATAAATTAATAGGTTACCTAGTGGCACAAGAAGCAGATGCGTGACCTGACCTGAGAAGGAACCTGTAGGGTACATTTAGGAAAATTTGCTCACCACTTTACAGGTACAATGTACCAGCATTCCTACCATGCAGTCCAATGCATCGCCAAAAATAGCACTCGAGCTTTTAGAAGCCAAATCCCGCCTTTCTATTGGCCCTTCACAAGCAGAAGACACTATTGTAGAAAAACTTGTTCTGCCACTGTATCATTGTCTTCACTATAGGCTTTTTTTTTAGCAAGCTTCCTCAAAGAGAAATTATTTCTCGTCACACCTTGGCTACTACGGCTGTATAGGCAAAGTCCGTGCAACAGTCCCTGTCCAGTCACGGAGCTTCTACACCTCCTCCTCCATCGAGTCTTGATAAACAGCCTCAGGCTAAGAAGAAATCAATCTAAAATTATTCAGACTGTATAGAAAAATCACATATTCCAAGTAACTGTACCAAAATTACATCCTGCGTGGGAAGAGCGGACTTGCTAACCCAGGAATGGTTTGTTTCCATTCTTACAAAACTTTTCACATGAGTTTAGCCTAGATTTCAGTAACAAAAGGGACTCTGTGAAATTAAAGTGTCTTTTCACTAATCAAATATAATTAAAAGAAGCCTTTAAAGAGTTGAGAATGGATTTGATGACAGAAAGGGCAGCTGGAGTGGGGAGGTTGGTTACGGGCAGAGCAGTCCATGGAAAGGCAGCATTTCCGTTCTTAAAAGTACTTATTTTGGACTTTGCTCAGAAATCTTGATATCTGAATGTCTTCCTTTTTTTTCCAGACATTGGTGCCAAATAAATAGTATGTACACAGCTAGCACACAAGAATTTCCATGCTGGCACAGAGCAGAAGAGTGACTGTAATAGCTTTTGCACATGAGCACTGGGTTCCCCAAGTGTTTGGATGTATGTTGTCAACCATGAAGTTCTGCAGGTATGGGAGATCGTCATAGACACTAGCTCTGTTTGGCCAGATCTCAGCATCGGCTTCCACGCACCACTTCATGGAAACATTAGGGCACATAATCATATCATAATGTGAAAAAAATCATGAAAACAGGTTAAAAAAAGACCCAATGTTGATGGACTTAGTCTTCCTAATAAAGGGAGGATGCTGCATCCCATGAAGAAATACATGCAGGACACCAGTCTGATAAAACCACTAGTTTCAGCTAATCCGTATTCTGTCACCAAGCACAGCTGTTCCTTGCATTTTGAAGGGAAAAATGAGAAAGCTAATCCCATGGAAAAGTTTCTTTTGAAGTTCTACACTGACAGGTTGCCCTGCCTGAAGCAGAGACGCTTACTTGGCTCTTAAAAGCTTTGTGGGGTTTCAGTTTTATTCTATTAATATTTTTCTGTTAATTCTGAATACACTCATCAACATACCAGGTCTTCAAAGGAATCCTGCTAAGCTCCTGATGCTAATAACCTGTGGTGACAATGAGTCTCCAAAGCTAAGGCGGTTTGGTATAAGTAGGTGCTTCCAGCAGTTTTGCTACTTTCTATTCCGTTAAGTGTCCCGGTCCCCATACTTCAGGACTGAGAATTTTCATTCCACTTTCTTCACACTGTTATTTATTTTGTCTCCTTCCCACTTTTTCTTCTCTAATATTTTCAGTTTGTTAAATGCTCATGATTAGTTGCAACTATGATCTTTTCCTTTGTGGACTGTTTTTTTGTTTCTCTTAGGTAATGTTATGCCATTTGGCCTTCAAACTCCATTCTTTTTCTCTTTATAATGATCTGAAAAAGGCATTAGACAGGACCACTACTAGTACATAAGCTAATGAAACACTGCTAAGCTCTTTGCTGTAACGAAATACTTTTCCCCCCCTCATTGAGGTCGGCTCCGCAAGGCTTCTCTATCTTGTGTCTCTGCCAATTAACTGTTACCATGCTGAAAATTAAATGCTCTCCTCAAGCTTAAGCCACTAACGCAGAGCAGTTTATCAATCAGAAGAACCATCTTGTGATGGTAATTCATGAACATGCCAAGTGTCTTATATTCATCAGTAAGAAATTCATCCCAGGTAAAGAAGGTCAGGGTGAAGTGACACTTTATGACATGAAAAAAAATTCTAATGTCTTTGTGCCACCAGAAGGAGAGATGTGCCTGGCCCATCGCTCCTAGGCAAACGTTCCCTCCTCTCCCTCTTTCTCTACACAGGGCAACACTGGTGTTTACTAGACTTCTGCTGAACTTAGCAAAAGGACACAAACCCAACTCTCCTTCCACTCCAAGGACTTTCTCTAGGTTAGCTAATTGAGTCAGCACAGGCCCAGGGATCACAAACACCTGAGACAATGAAAGGATGGAGCAAGGCTGCACAGCCCTTGGTAAAGGCAGGCAAGACACGGACTGTCTTTCTCCTGCTTTATCGTCACACTAAAAGCATGGTTCAATGCTTATTACCCTCTGCTTTTTTCTGCACATAGCAGATTTTCAGGAAATGGAAAATTTTGGTTAGCAAATCTGACCTGCAATGCATAAGTGGTTTTCTAACTAATCATCAGCTGATTTCGCACGGACCTGTAGCCACACGTATTTATGTGGAATAAAAAGCATTTCACAGATTCAATTGCAATTTGAGTGCTCTGTACACCATCACAGAACAGTTTGACGGCGTCCTTCTGTGGCCACATAACCACCTGCATGTAACACTCATTTGCTAAATAGCATATAGTCATTTAAGCAAAGATATGATAGCACATTATAGCCTATAAAAACTTGCAAATAAAAATTTTTAAAATATCTTGGCCTTACACAGAATTTTAGCAGACCCCGAGAACTGGGGATGCTTAGGGCAGTTTGCAGATGCAAACAAAATATGTTTGCATCCCAGGTCTTGCTGTCACAATATAGAAGAGTGTCATAGGGGCAGGAAATTACACGTCTTTTCTTTGTGCGCTCCACAACATCTGCTTGCAGGGACCTCCCTGGACATACAACTCAGTCCTTTTCAGTTCCTCTAGTTTTTAAGACAGCCATTTTCCACTTACAGTTATGAATACACATTAAGTTAAATACAAGACATATTTATGGTGACACTCATCACATCAAACAACCGGCTCCTAACAGCTTTCCAAAATTAAAGGAAGGGAAGAATCAGGTCACTTGTTGCCCAAGAAGTTGTCTCACATCTTTTATTTCCCTTCTGTTGGGTAATTTCACATCAGACTTCTTCCAAAAGTGTGAATTAATTCATTAACTAACCCTTAGGGGTAAAATGTCCTTGGTCACAAATGGCTGAAAATTATAAAGATCTGTTAAAACAAAGCCTTTTTGCAAAGTCATTCGCTTAAGAAATACCAACAGAAGTAAAAAAATTGAAATCATCATGGAAAAATCTCGTTTCCAGAGGGATGTAAAAGAGGATTCACTAACAGATGTATCTACTTTGATAACAAGTTTTTCCTCATCTGATGAAGAACACGGAAAAAATGCAGACACTGGTGAAAACCAGAGAAGCAGGTGACAGACACCAGCCTGATAAGCAGAACAAATGGGATGGAAACAAGTTGGGGATGGTTGAGGAGCTCAGACACGGGGCTTGTCTCTGGCACGATGGAACGGGGGAGTGAGAACCACCAGTCAAGACGCTGAATGGATTCGAGAGAGGTATGTGACTGTTAGTCAAGGCATAAACTAATGGCCTTGGAGCCTTGCAGTAAGCGGAGATGGAAAATACCTGAATTCTTTGAATTAGATACAAGTAGGAAGACAGACGTCACCCAGAAGGGCAGTTCCTTGCACAGATTAAGCTTAAGATGATGCACAGATTACAAGCAGGATCAAGACAAAGATTTTTTAATAACTCCACATTTTCCACAAAGATTTGATTAAAGTGCTCTGCTCCTGCATTGGCTGCATGTTTCCTACCAAACATCAGTCAAGTCACTTAATATTTAGCATGTCTGCTGTTTGGTTTTTTTTAATATCTGAATTGTGGCTTATGAAACTTTCCTACCTCAGTAGGAGGACTGAAAAAATGCATATAATAATATATGAAAAAAATGCTCAGATTCTGGAGTTGAAGGGCACTTGGGGAAGGACAACAGCAACCCTCAGCACACGTTATTATTCTGCTACCATTAAAATCCTATTTTTCCCTATTTCATCTATGTGCCTGCTATACTTTACCTCATAAGGAAGAAGAATACTGTGGCTGCACAGAGATGCCCAACGTTCAAGGCAGACCTGAATCAAAATACTCTAATCATCCCAGACACCACTGACGGCTCTCTTGCTCCCACAGTCAAATCTTCTCTTTTCGAAGAGTCCTTACCACTGCATTTTATTTGCTAAATGAAGTGGACTTGGCCAGCTTGCTGTTACCAAATACTGCCCTCACCCTGCACAGATACACCGTGATTTCTCCGGAAATCCAGTAACTGCTGGTCGCTCCATTAATACACCATCTCGCTCTTGATAAAGACATTGGCAGCTGTTTTGGACAACGAACCAAGGCCTCTGAATGCAACTTCAGCCTTTCATGTCCATGCAGCCCTTTTTCTAAGTTTATCTACAGTGTAAAGCTTCTAAACCGTAGTGCTAGACCAAATTACGCAGTCATTTCAAACACTGCATTAAAATACCATCCAGCTACTATAAAAGGAAAAATGAATGGTTCCAGGAGGCAGCTCTGCGGCAGACAAGGCAGCATGACTCTGAAGATAAGAGGCAGCTGCCAGAGGTAAATATAAGCATTATTTATGGATGTGGTTGTCCTTGCTCATTTAAATTTCGACAGGCGCTGGAGATGCAGACCAAGAGCAGACAGGCAGCTCTCCCCGTAGGGCTGCTGACGCATGGGGTCTACAATCAAGCCCACATTTGCCATTGGTGCCACAGGAAGGAGAGGTTGCAACTACAAAGCGGTGTTGATTTTTACCTTCAAAATCTGGTCTCTCCTTGACTGCCTCTCCTTAATTTCAGAAATAGCAGTAGCTCCAGTGACATGGGGACATACTCAAATGTTAATACCATGGTCAGACACAACCTCTTATCAATGCACCATGATTTACTGAATGATCAGAAAAACCTGATGGCACATTACACTTTGCAGAGTCTTCCTGAAGAACCACGTGCTCATTCCATAATCCTGGTAATACCCTGAAGACAGGCACTGACTACAAACCAAGAAACAATAGATCGCACCTTGAAATGGGAGCTCAGTTCAGAGCAGTTTATCTGCTCCTGGCTACAGCCCTGCTCGAGCAGCTGCTGCTATCACATACCTTGTACCTGGGTGAAACACAGTAAAATGAAAACTGTACATGCTGGGAAGAACTTGCTCAGCTGAAGATGATGGCACTAGCAACTGCTGCTACACACAAGGCAGTGCTCTTGCTTTCTTGGAGTCTTACCTTCTAGTTGGACTTCAATACAACATTTTAACCTGTTAACCTGATTCAGATCCTCCAAGGTCATCCAGCAGAACAGTTGTATGCAAGCGAGACTCAAAAAGTCTTGACTTATTAAGAGAAACACAGAGTTGACAAAGCCAACATTTCTGCCTACCTTAAAAATGGCACACAACTCACGGGGGCAAAGGCATCAAGAAAAGTCCTAAGTAAAGAAGTACAATATGAATAAACATAGAGGAAACAGTGGCAAATTGCAGCTTTCTCCAACACTGTAGGCTTCAGGCTGCTGGGATGTCTGTCTGCAAGTTGTCCCCACAAGAGTATCTTTTACCCAAGCAATGAAACGTGCCAGAATAAAATATCTAGTTTTACTTAAATTACTGCAAAGATGAAGAGAACAAACCCAGGAAGAGAGTTTGATATAAATTTGTAACTGTCATGAAGGAGAATGTTTCAAACGAGGTCATACCACTGTTTCAAAAAAAAAAAAAAAAAAAGCCCCAAACCACAGGACAGTGTTTCTAATCAGCGTACAATAACAACGCAGCGAGCAAGCATGCAGACAGAGAGGAATGCGGCATCACTGCAAATCCAACAAAGGCATCCTCTCCATGCGCTTCTAGGACTACAGCTTGGGAAAATGAAAGAGAAAAGGCTCGACTCTGTATAATAAGTCCAATCTCAGCTCTGATGCCTCCAAATTTCTGAAGGGAAGGATTACTCCAGGGCACCTGTCTCTCCTCTGCTCGTTCAAGGCTATAAAGAGGGGGTAACAATTGTCATGGCAGGACCCTGAGGTTACAGATCTCACAGGAGCCAGGCTGTGATCACAGAATGATCACATTAGCATTAGCCATTTCATGGAAAGTGTTTCTATATCAAGCTGTCATCCACATATATTCCAACAATGTTTGATGAAAGGGATCAGCAAACATCAGCTCCTGTGCAGAACGCAGAAAGTGAAACAACGCCTGAACTCCTATGGGTGAGTCCAACCACCCATACTGAATACAGTATGTGTCTCTCTAGTATGGAGTAGATGCACATAGGAACCTCATCAAAGCTCAAAACCCCATCCCAAACGCAAGATCTCAAGGCTTTTTACATAAGAATGTTTGTTTCAGATTAAAGCTCCATACTTCTAACTCCTCACTAATAACTCAAAATTCATAAAGAGGTAGAAGACAACCCAAAAACCCAGGCCTGTAAGTGCCTCATCTACAGAGCCAATGGCTCCATCAGGAGACACACAATCTCCTCAACAACAAACTCTCCCGCTATCCTGAGCGGTCTCATCAGTGATACTGGAGGCAGAAGCCAAATGCTACTTACTCCCACTTCACCCACAGAGCCCAGTAATTTACTACTTCCACTCACAGTTTAGACAATAAGTTTCAGAACCAAATAAAATTTCTTAGAATTCCTTCTTTTGTCAAGTTTTTGCTCTTCTTTTAATAACTGCTACACTGTGCAGCTTGCCTATATAAAATTGTTCAAAGCCTTGGAAGGCACTTGGTAGATCCAAGCTGCTCCTCTTGATGGTATAAAAAAAGCAAGGACATGCCAAAATGACATTTTTACAATCCTTTTTTGAGAGCCAGTGCAGTACAGTCTTTTCCAGACCAACTCCTCTGAAACTTTCAGTATATCAACAAGCTATGCAAAAAACATCAAGCATTTCAGCATCTGAAAAACAAAGTAGCTGCTACATGCATCATCACTCTATCAGGAAAGGCAGCTGCCTGTGACTTATAGGAGTTGTGGTGGGACAGTCATGTCTGAAAATACTCAAAACCTCAATCACTCCATCCATTGGAGCCAACTATAATGCTCTTTTGTAAAACACACAAGAAGAATAACCAGCCCATTTGTTCCCAACAGTACCAAGAGTCCAGTTAGTCATGAGTGGGATTATCAGACATCAGTAGTCTTTGTAAAGTCGTAAAATGTCAAATGAATCCTACTCTTCCGTCCTGATTCAGACGGATCTGAATCTAAGTCACCTCTCCTACTCCCAGAGCCAGAGGAAGACCAGGAGAAGACCTCCTATCATGGTGAGGTTCTAGTTAGAGCATCTCAAATTCTGCTCTAGTACGTCAAGCATGAGCAAATCAGTAGCGAACCTGCCAGCAGAGGTTTTTTTATCCACTGTCAGATAAAATTTGGTGGTTAAGATGTTAATGTTTTAAGTACAGTGAATAAAAAGCACGGGTGGTGCCTATTTTTTATTAACAAAATTCACATCTTCTTACAAAATGATTTTGTCATGGAGATTACATCAATGTTTCCCACCAGAGCCTTGCACTTCTTTGCTTTCCCTCACAGTCACCACAATCACCACACCCTGATCTTTCATTTCTTGTACTAGATATCAGCGAGAAACCTTTATAAGTGAATACCTGAGATCTGTGAGCAGACACATCACCAAAAACATTTTGGAACGTACTTGAGAAATTAATGCTCAGACATTTTAGTTAGCAAGAGGGGTTCTTTGGTCTCAACAGAGGGACCATCTAGGTAAGACTGATTCAGGCTGTTTCAATACAAAACCTGGTGGCCCAGGTTAAAATATTAGAAGAAACAGTTTAATGCAACCTGCCATGTTTTGCAGCGAGGTGGCTGAAGGCACATTGCTGCATGTTGTTCCACCATCGTAGCTGTTGGGAAGTAACCTTCAGTAGAAGGGTGGTTATAGTTACATTTCAAACTTTTCTAGCAATTCTTAAGTCTGTGTCCAAGATGCAGGAAAAAAGTACAAATACCACATCTGTTATACGTCCATCATACAGAAACAGTAAGAGCATTTGTGTGCCCTTTGTTAGGGGAGATTCAAGCCTTGCACAAAAGCAAGACTTACTGAGCTTAAACACACAGTCTCAAAATGGGAGAAA